>NC_058416.1:10295813-10503858 GCF_002201575.2 Neomonachus schauinslandi
AGGAAGGAAGGAAGGAAGGAAGGAAGGAAGGAAGGAAGGAAGGAAGGGAGAAAAAGAAAGAAAGAAAGAAAGAAAGGGCACTCATTTGTGAATCTTCTGCAAAGACACCTTAAGTTGGTACCAATGGTTTCTCAGATGGCTACTTAACACATGTACTCAATGAAGGGCTTCATTAAATTTAATGGAGAAACCAGAACGTCCCTATATTGGTGTCCAGTCACATTCCTGGAATTAGGAATGTTAGGCCTAATTTATCATATTTGGCCTGATATCCCACCATCTGATATATTTACTTGGATGGTCCAGAGAACCCTATTTTTATTAAGGCAAAAAATAACGGACTACTGAGGAAAGTGCTGGGATTCCTGAGAACCTTGGGGAATGGCTTTTCCCCGTTAACCACATATTCTGCCACAGAGGTAGGCTCTCAAATAACAGTAGGAAAGACGTCATCGGCCATCTCAGAATGACATAGGGGAAGGGGCAGCCTTCAACACTAAGGCCAAGGTGGACATAATTTCAAAACGACCAGCAAGGCCTGAGTGGGAAGCAGGATATATTCACCTGCAACTATTCATGGTAATAGCTAATAGATTTTAGAGTCACTAGTGTTGAGATAGAAAAATAGCTTATCAGAGCAGACAAGCATAGCTTCAGACACCTGGCATCCAGCTTTTGTTTTAGTAAATATTTCCTTCTCAGTACACATGAAGAGGACAGATCAAAAGCAGGCTGCCATTGCATGGCAAGAAAAAAAGAAAATTGCTGCCGCTTGGACTCAGGAGTATCTTTTTTTTTTTTTTTAAGATTTTATTTATTTATTTGACAGAGAGAGATGCAGCGAGAGCAGGAACACAAGCAGGGGGAATGGGAAAGGGAGAAGCAGACTCCCCGCCGAGCAGGGAGCCCGATGCATGATCCCAGGACCCTGGGATCATGACCTGAGCCGAAGGCAGACGCTTAATGACTGAGCCACCCAGGTGCCCCTGGACTCAGGAGTATCTTAATTGTTCTACTTTCCATTATAATATGGTATAAAGAGATCTTAATCATGGTGACCTTCCAAAGAACATCATGCTAGTTAATATATAGATGACAATAAGCTAATAAGACCTGGTGAATACGAATTGGCAATAAGACACAGGTATGCCAGAGGGTAGGAGATAAGACCCATATATGGTGAGGATTCCAGTTTCCTAAGACATGTCAGCATATCTATATAAAAGTTAAGATGCTGTACCTCATACTTTCTACAAATAATAAGGCACACAGTTTGGTAGAATTTCATGTTTTGAAGGCAACACACATTACACTTGGAGAGCTTTGATCCACTCTTCATAGACACAGGAAACTGCTAATTTCAAATAGATACCAGGAAAGAGAAGGCAGTGGAACAGCTCCAAGCTGTGGTACCAGCTGCACTACTCCCTGGGGCATGTGATCCAAGATACAGAATGATGGTAGATGTATTTAGTATGTAGAGGCTCTGGAAACACCCACTGGAGAATTGACAGAGACTCCCTAGGGTTCTGTTGAATGATCACATCTTCAAAGACAGAGCTGTTCTACTTGAAAACAGCTCAAGACTTCTGGCTCCAGCAATAACATGGAAAGATCTAGGGAGTTTTCTCTCCCATCATTACAACGAGAAAGAGTTGGAGAAACTGAAAATCAATGTCTTTCCTATACCAGTCAGAGAAAGAAATTTGCAAGGCAAACTGCTATCCTGAAATCTGAGAGTCAGGTGTACTCATGGAGACCAGCAACTGAAACCTGTTTATCTGGATTGGAAGTCACTGGAGCAATAAATTGATAGGAACACTTAAATAGTAATTTTAACAAATTAATGGAAGCTGAGTATGGATTAGCATGAAAATAAGAAAATCCTACAGGTCACTGTCTTAGGGGAGCCCCTACAGTTTACTGGGTTTTCCCTCCAGGAGCCCCACCAGGTTCTCATGGCAATGAGAAAGTTCCCTTTGTGGGCCTCATAGAGGAAGAAGAAAAATAATTGAGAAACATGCCCAGAGACTTCTCCATAGCAAAAATGTACACTCTAGGGGAAAAGAAGTTGCCAGATTCACCAAAGCAAGCTTCTGAAATCTTCCCAGATAACTGAAAAGAATGTCTCCCCACTCCGGCCTCCTCTGTCTTCCTGTCTGGAGGGACGGGGACAACAATGATGTATTCAATAGGGGATGAGACTCTAAGAAATAAATTAGGAATATGGCAGTCAGCTAAGAGAGTAAAGGCAAGGGACACAAAACTATAGGAGTGAAAAAAAAGACGGAAAAACTTGTAAAATTCCTAGCACTGAGACACAATCCCCTAAAAGATTGGGTTGATCAGAATATTATAGAACTATAATCTCCGACACCTTATGATCCCTTCACAAGGCTCCAGATCAAAATAGTGCATTATAGTAAAAGGACTGTGATATAGACTCTGTCCTAGCAGCAAAATATAGGAAAGCCCCAGACAAGAGAGATGAAAACACAGGGAATTAGAGGATGTGGAGCCTCTGTTACCTGTAACTACCACAAACATGAAACGTAAACCGACTCCCAAATCCTCATGCAAAAGTCTTATTTACTCACTTTCTATTAACTCGTGCAACATGTCCATTTTCAACAAAAAATTACAAAGCTAACAAAAGACAAGGGAAAAATGAATATGAGGACACAAAGTGAACATCAGAACCAGACTCAGATATGACACAAATGTTAGAATGATCAGACAGGGAATTTCAAATAACCATTTTTTAATAGGTTAAGAAAACCATACCAGAACATGTAAGTAATGTATGCAGAAAGATGTAAACTCCAAGAAAAAATCAAAAGGAACTGCTAGAAATCAAAGACTGGAACTGAAATGAAGACTGCCTTCAATGTGCTCACTGGTGGACATGACATGACCAAGCAGAGAATCCATGAGCTTGAAGACAGATCAATGAGAAATACCCTAAACTGAAATGCAAAAGGAAAAAATGCTGAAGAAAAACAGAACAAAACATTCAAATCCTGGGAAATTTCAAAAGGTATATCATATATGTAAGAAATATTAAAAGGAGAAGAAGGATGGAAAATGGAGCACAATAAATATTTGTAATAATAATGGCCAAGAACATTTCAAAATTTACTAAAGTATACAACTAGAAAGCGCTAATAACATTAAGCAGAACAAATATCACACACACACTGATATTTTGCAGTATCCCCAAAACAGCATAAAACACATTATTCTCAAGTACACATGGAATTTTCAAGGATAGAGATCATATTCTGGGCCATAAAATACATCTTAAATTTTTTTTAATTTCCCATAGTAGAATTACTCTAGAAATCACGAACAGGGGCGCCTGGGTGGCTCAGTCGTTAAGCGTCTGCCTTCGGCTCAGGTCATGATCCCAGGGTCCTGGGATCGAGCCCCGCATCGGGCTCCCTGCTTGGCCAGGAGCCTGCTTCTCCCTCTCCCACTCCCCCTACTTGTGTTCCCTCTCTCGCTATGTCTCTCTCTCTCTCTGTCAAATAAATAAAATAAAATCTTTAAAAAAAAAAAAAAGAAATCACGAACAGAAAGGCAGTTGAAATTAAACAAAACACTTTTACAAAACACATACTCTCAAATGGCATTTTAAAAATGGAACTGAATTGAAATAAAAATATAACTTATCAAAATTTGTGAAATGCTGACAAAGGTGTACTTAGAAGGAAAACAGCATTAATATAGAAAATATGAAAAATATTTTATGTATCAGAAAAGTGGAAATAATAATTGAATCCTTCCAACAAAAGAGAGGATTAGCACAGGGTGATCCTCCAAGGTAGGGGATAGCCAGAGTATGAGCCATTAGCAGTCAGCACAGACACAGTGGGGGCTGGGCTTGGCTGCTGGTGGAGCACCTGGGCAGGACACACCCACTGCCTCCTACACACAGGAGCAGGCAGGTGTCACACCTCCAATGCTGTTGTTCAGTTTTTTTGTTTTTTGTTTTTTTTTTAATTTGGGACTGTTTACAGCTATATCTGCTCTCACGAGTGAGAGTCCAAGCCATGATAATTTTTTTTTTTAAGATTTTATTTATTTGTCAGAGAGAGAGAGAGAGCACAAGCAGAGGGAGTGGGAGAGGGAGAAGCAGGCTTCCCGTGGAGCAGGGAGCCCGATGCAGGGCTCGATTCCAGAACCCTGGGATCATGACCTGAGCCGAAGGCAGACACTTAACGACTGAGCCACCCAGGCGTCCCGCCATGATAAAATTTTAAAAGCTCTCCAATAGACTGTAAAGTGAATACGCCAAGTAGACCATGGAATAAAAAATCTGGAATTTAGGTAAGTTCAGGGGAAGAAAAGAACAATGAAAACACTATACATGTAAGGCAGTAATCAGGCTAGATCAGATTTCTATTGTAACTCTTAGCAGCATTTTCTTTCTCACACAAAAAATAAACATAATAATAATTCTTCATACATATTTTCATTTTAAAATTTCTGTGATAAGTCTTCTATTTTCTTACAAAGTGTGCAACAATTTTGAATGTCGTGCAGTGTAGATGGCAGAGTAAAGCAATCACCAACTAGCTAAGTAACAGCGTACCATTTAAAATCAGTGAGATAGTGAATACATATGCTTCATCTGCAATGACAGGGATTTCTGATGGAAGAAAGATGCCCTCAGACAACATTTTTAAAGAATCAGGCCAGAAATTAGGTATCCTAAAATAATGCCAGAATTACAAGACATGCTTAAAACAAAGGTACTTACAGAAGATGCATGATGCAAAACAATTATTATTTTGGAAACTGACACACAAATCAATAAATATATATTCACAAAAACCAACTGTAACCCAACACCAGCTAGAATTTAGAATTCATTAATTTCTGGGACACTCTGGTTTATGCCTATTAACCAGATACTATTTTAAAAACTGCAAGAAAGGTTTTTGCTTCATTAACGTTACTAAATTATTTGTGAATAATGATTGAAAGTGTGTGCTTTAACAGAGCAAAAACATTGAGAACATTAATTTGGGGGTCAAGGGATGAAACCCCTGTATATATATATTGTACTATGAATGACTAACTACATTTCCTCAATTTTGCCACGATACCCATTTATTGAAATAATGTAGATAAATAAAAAGCTTTGTCAAGAGGAGCAACAATTAAAAATCTAGATGAAATAAGCAAGACTGTTTTTTAAAAGAAAGATAATTATTAACAAAAATACATGACTCATTTTAACCAACTTTATTTTTACATTTGAATCATTTCCATGATACATGCCAAGAGAAAGGAAGATCCAAACCTGTGATAACCGTGCCCAAAATATAAACTTGATTGGGCACCTGGGTGGCTCAGTCGGTTGGGGGTCTGCCTTCAGCTCAGGTCATGATCTCAGGGTCCTGGGATCAAGCCCTGCATCGGGCTCCCTGCTCAGTGGAGAGTCTACTTCTCCATCTTCCTCTGTGATCTCTCTTGCTCTCACTCTCTCTCAAATAAATAAAAAATTGAAAAAATATATAAACTTGATGTTTTTCTTCACCTTTATCAGGTACTAGCTCCAGATTGGTAAATTAACTAAAGCTCGTATTGTTTATTCCTCTAAGTTCCAAACTCTATTAGTTTTTATTAACTACTTTTTCCTGCTTACTAATCCATGTTTACATATGTTCAGGACCATAGAGTATTCTTCAAATATGTCAAATTAATTTTATGGCAATTCTCCAATAAAGAATATGAAATCTCCAGTTCAGTTTCTAACCAAGTAGGCACTCATCCAACAGAAGAATAAGTATCAAGTGGACTTTTTTTTTTTTAGGGACTCTTAATTACAGGAGTAGAGCTAGAAAAGAACCCCAAGGTATTGTTCCAAAAGAGGAGTCTGTAATCCTTAGGATCAAGTAACGAGTAATCATGGACACATCCAAGTACACCTGGGGTTCTCCAAAAATGAAAACAAACGAAACAAAACAAACAAACAAAAAACTTCAGTCTCTTATTCAAGATGAGAGGAGAGGAAGTATGGATTTGCCTTCAGTTAAATTTTAGTTATAACAGGTATTGAAAATACATGTCGTTGTTCAGGTGATAAGGATTTTTTTTTAATAAAAGCTGAGTTTTACTGAAGTCTACAGGATACAAACAAATTTGCTAAAGGATGTGATATCTTTAGCATTTTAACTGTGAGCAAAGCCACCCTCATCAGTTTATGCTAACAATTATCTTATGAGACTATGTATATGTATATATATATATATAAATGCAAATATTTTACCCCATTTGAATGAACCAAGGCATTTTGCTTTTCCCATGTATACTAGGAAGAAAGTGGAAGAGTACCTTTTTCTTCAACTCCTCACTTTTGTTTTTGTTTTTTGTATGTGTGCTATTTCTGTGTGTTTGAGAAGACTCTAGCATTTACTAATTATTTTGTCCTATAATTGTCTTCTGCATTATAACCTGGTATGTGAGAGCACTCCATGTACAAGATAATCAAACGTCCCACAATGTGAAGAATAAATATTTCATGAATATGATAATAAAGTGAGAAAGTTTTACCCGTTAAGGAAAAGGTAAATATAATTAAAGAGAGATAGAAAATAAAACAAATATTAGACTATTTTTTGAGTTTTCCTGAGTGTCTGATTTTTTTCAATGGAAAGATAAAAACAAGTTCTGAATCAGTTACACATTCTCTGAAATTGTATTCTGTCATGCAAAGTGGGTTTTAAAAAGGTATATAAATTTAAACTTAGAGAAGGCACACAAAAATCCATTGTGCATTTCTTTGACCCAAAGAATTCACCTCTTTATGGTTATCCCCAAACTTTCTGCATCAGAACTCTTGCTAAGGGTTAAAGTTTCAGTGAAGAGAAAATTATCCTTAGGCTTGACTGACTCTGATGTGGAATGCCTCTGCCTGTCTGAAAATCCATCACACCTCCCAAGAATGATACCCACCCTGCCTCTTTTATAATCTCTCAAGTGTTTTCTCCCTCTCTCTTTGGCTAGTCAATAAACACCATTATATTGATTTTTATAGGCAAATCTGCATTTAATTCCTTTGAAATTGGTGTTTCTTACATGTATAAACTTATTTTAATAATGCAGTGAATGGCTGAAAATTGCCTTGGTATCTAGGGTTGCCATAGAATACAACACAATTTCCCCTTTAACATTAATGAGATTATTTTCTTTTTCATATATATATATTTCATATATATATATATGTGTATATATATATATATATATTTTTTTTTTTTTTTAAGTAGGCTCCATGTCCAGTGTGAGGCCCAACATAGGGCTTGAACTAACAACCCTGAGATCAAGACCTGAGCCAAGATCAAGAGTCGGACACTAAACTAACTGAGCCACCCAGGCACCCCTTTCTCTTCTATTAAAGACCTTTTCACTTTGTGTCAAGATTTTGAGGAATGAATTAAAGTCTTTAAGTGAAAGACAGGTGTAGAAATAACTCAGCAAGAAGTATCCTAAAAGTGAGAACAAGATTTAAATATGGATATCTTGTTAAACAGAGAGTAGTGAACATGTCTGATGCAAAGATCAAAGGTTAGGACCTGCAAGCAAAGACAAAGGAGAAAAGGGGAAAGAACTGTGGTCACCAGAATGATGCAAGGATCCCCATGTGCAAAACTGAATGGTAAGAGGCGTGTTCCCTGTCACATGGATCCACACCAGAAACTATCAGATGACCATGGTGAAATTCAGAGGTTAAGTGTTCCAACATTTTACACACTATCTGCTCAGTGTTATCAAGGAAAAGAGAGGGGGTTATGTGCTGAGAACTGGGGTTTAATTTGCAACTCTATAATTTAGCAGAGTGGCTGTAACAGGCTGGCTATAAGCTCATCTGGGCTCACCTAAACTATCATACTTCCAAAAATGATGCTATTCTGCAGGATCAAATCCTCTGGGCTTTACTATTTGGTAGACAACAAATTTTTGATGGTTTTACTTCTTATGTTGCAATTATATTCAACATTCCTCCCCAAATACATACATGAGCATTTTTTTTAAATTTATTTATTTGACAGAGAGAGACACAGCGAGAGAGGGAACACAAGCAGAGGGAGTGGGAGAGGGGGAAGCAGGCTCCCCACGGAGCAGGGATCCCGATGCGGGGCTCGATCCCAGGACTCCGGGATCATGACCTGAGCCGAAGGCAGACGTGTAACGACTGAGCCACCCAGGTGCCCCCATACATGAGCATTTTTAAAAACTGTGTTTTATTGGGGCGCCTGAGTGGCTCAGTCGTTAAGCACCTGCCTTCGGCTCAGGTCATGGTCCCGGGGTCCTGGGATCGAGCCCCGCATCGGGCTCCCTGCTCAGCGGGGAGCCTGCTTCTCCCTCTCACACTCCCCCTGCTTGTGTTCCCTCTCTCGCTGTATCTCTCTCTGTCAAATAAATAAAATCTTAAAAAAAAAAGAAAAAAACTGTGTTTTACATTTTTTGGTTGTCCAAGAGGATCTAGATTAAGGATTTTTATGGTTATTCTCCTTTTAGTCTGGTATTATAACAGGGAATAAATGCTATGTTATTCCTGGGGTTGATCATATATTCTCTCCTATTCCCAGCCACATAAACCTTCTATAATTAGCAGCACTACAATGTTATATGAATTTTATAATTTTATATAAAATTGTATGCATATTTTATATATATACATGCATACACATATTTGAGTATATAAATCCAAATAACACTAACTTAGCAACTGTACAGAAGTTCTCTCGCGCGCTTTATTCTCTCACTGCTTTTTATGTAAAAATATTTCCAGTTTCCCAAGCCTTTCTCTGAGAGATTTATCTCTTGACCTTGTATAAATCTTCTTGCCACTCAACTATCACCAGGTGTATTCAGATATTTGACTGTCACTTTGTAGGGTTGAATTACTCATGGTATACGAGGAAACTTAGTCTTATATTTTCCTTGTTATCATTTTTATGTTCCTTTCCGTCTAGCAAGTTTTTATTCATTTTTATTTAGTAGCAGTGAAGCATCTCATTATTGAGCCCTTAATGCAAAATGATTCCATGTTGTCCTCAAAGGGGTCTTCATTCTGTTTGTGCTTGATTAAGTAAATAACGAAATCTTTAAAAGAGAACAGATGATTTTCATAATAGCACAGGGATACATAATCTAGTATCTGTCAGGAAAATGTTCTTGGTAAAAAGCAACATCTCAGACTCTCACGTGTATGTATCACCCAGACATCAAGCCTAAAGCTTATGAAGTTTTTATTCACAGTTATAACTATTCACCCTCACACCAAATATTTATTTAAAAGTATGTTCCAGATAAAGGGAGGGAGGTAATGCAACTTCCAGGAGAGGAGAATTTGTAGAGTGGGCTTATCTGTCTAGCCAATGTCCCTCAGCAGCATGGTGGAGTCTCTGGGTCTGAGCCCTCCCAGGTGCAGCTGTCCTTTAGAGCCTTTTAACAGCAAAGCATTATTTTATTAGCAGGTCACAAATACTGGGTGAGGTTTCCCATTATATGAAAAGTACACAGGTTTTAAGTATCTACACATTTGCTTGTTTGGGCGATTTTTAAAATAATTTGATATATAAAAATTGGAGTATCTCCAAAGTCGGCTTTTGAGCTACAAGGTGTCAGTCAGCAGTGAAGAAATAAACCCAGGAGCCAATATACAGAGCAGTCTTTGGCTCCCTTATATAACAACAATGAATACTTGCTGGTGATTTATTACATAAGTAGCCATGTGTTATAAATACATTTTGCTTTAAAAGGTTTAGTTAACACCAGTTTTCTGATGGTACTATTTTATCTTCTTTTGTTTGTTGACCTGTTTTTTTTCAGTATGTGTTTTCTGTTCGCACATGATGTTTTCTCGTTACAAATTACTAGTACCATCCAAAATACACCAATATTTTTTATATTAAGTATTTCTAATATAAAATTTATCTATAATAAAAAAACTTACCTGGGGTACCTGGGTAGCTCAGTCAGGTAAGCTTCTGACTTCAGCTCAGGTCATGATCTCAGGGTCCTGGGATCCAGCCCCAAGTCAGGCTCCCTGCTCAGCAGAGTCTGCTTATCCCTCTCCCTCTGCCCCTCCCCCCCACTTGTGCACAAACGCACGCACTCTCTCTCTCAAATAAATAAAATCTTTTAAAAAAGTTATCTGTATTACATGAAGATCAAAGTCAGTCATCCATACTAGAGCTTTTATACACATACACCCAATATGTGCATATACATATACAGAGAGAGAGGAGAAAGAGAGAGGGAGAGGTGTAGATGCATGACACACAAACATATATAAAAGTATATGAAATACTCATTACTTTCAAATCAGTGCAGCGTATTCTGCTTGCATATATTCGTTAGAAAATAAATGCACAAAATTTGTTAATTTTATTACTTTGCGAGATAAGTGGGCCTATCTATAGAACTTACATTTTCTAATAACTTCTTAAACACCATTTCAATTTTTGATTTTCCTCATACAGAGTTTGAGTTTTTGTTCCAACAACATGGCAGAGTAAAAACACTAAAAATAGCAGAGGATGAGGTTTGAGCAGATATCAAGAAAATTTACATTATAGGATTTGCAACTCCAGAAAATCTAAAGAGCAAGTTCTCTGAGAGTGGGTCCTTCAATGCTGAAAGAAGTTGATAAACTAGAATGATTCCAAAACTGAAATCAATTTAATGGTCAATATGTTTTGTTTTGCCTGTCCATTTGTACTTCACATAACACATATTCTTTTAGGCTTGTTGCTTTAAAATTTTGCTTTAAGTGTTTATAGAAAGTCACTCTTTTGCTTAGTAGCAACATGTTAGAAATTTGCTGTGAATGCCATTTACCAGAGTAACAGATACCAAGGACAGAAGAATATAGGAAATGGACAAATCTTTTAAGAAACCTCTTATTTACACTGAAAATTTTCTGTAGGAAAAAAAATAATTTGGTAACTTTTGCATGTAAGACACATGATAGCCCTTAATATGCAATTTCTTATTTCCACAAGACAAAGAACTGGATACAATAATCAATACTCAAATCTTAGTCAAGATAATTTTCCTGGAAAGGATAGCAGCGATTTTTTATAATAGAAATTCAAGCCACCCATTTAACTCATAGGACCAATATCCTCCTTCCATAGAACATTTAGACAGTTTAGCTTTGTTTCAAGATTGTGATTTAAAGAAGAAAGCTTATGTATGTCAAATGGGCCATATGAATAAAGATGTTGTTTATAAATAGAGACAAAGGTACTTGAAAAAAAACAGAATTTACAAAAGCATGCTATTATTGATTAATATACAACAAGGAAATTAAAACAGAAACAAAATGGTATTGCAAATATTTAATTTCTGACATATAAAAATGTTTTCATTTACCAAACTTAAGAACTAATGAGGTGTCACCAAAGCAATATTTGTGATGCATTTTGCAGAAAAATTCAGTAAACAGAAAACATTTATCAGGTTGAGGCTAAAAAGGACTGACAGACAAGAATGTGCTAGCCAGAAGCTAAAGAATGATTTTAACAATTACATGTTAAGAAAGAAGAAATAGGTTTCCTAATCTGTTTCCAAATGTCTTCATATCATATCATAACTTACCATTCATCAAGTAGAGATTAATTCCTGTAGCTTCTCAGAGAAAAGACTGCCTATGGTCTTTGATTGGGCTCCCAATCACAAACATGAACTGTCAATTTGCCTCACATCTCCACTTTTTTGTTTGTAAAATACTATGGTAGGTAATTACAAAACAAATATACATTTAGAGTGGCAACCCTGAATATTGCTTATTTTCATGACATATGCCCTTATATTGCTAACGTCAGGAATGCTGAACTGCTAAAATATTTGTCAGGTTTGGAATTTCAAACTAGAGGACATTTTACATTTTTAAGATTACCTCTAGAAATCCACAGAAAAGATTAATGGATAGTGATTAACTTCCTATTATAAGGGTCAGTATTTTCAATTTTGTAAATGGAATTCAAGAGTTATTTTTAAAATCATATGAGTTACATTTTTAATGTGTTTGGCTTTCTCTATTCTTCTAAAGAAAATTATTCATGTGATTTATAGCTGTAAATATCATCTTATCAATGTTTTCATGGTTAATAGTCACAGAAATGAAATGACTTATTTTCTACACGACCCGAACACTAATTACATAGTGAATACTTTAGGGAAATATGCATGTTAATAGACATATTTAATTGATTACTGGAAGAATTTTCTATTATCTTATATATGCTCAGAAACTGTACTCAAGAGAAAAGGCTATCAGCAGCTACTAACTACATCACAGTATTGGGAGTTATTTTTTTTAATAAAATAAGTTATATCCTATATTGAGATAACAAATCTCTGTTGAAAATTATATGATACATATAGACATTCTTTTAAAAAGCAAAGTATTTACAAATTAAATATATGAGAGAATAACAAGAAAAAATTATTTTTCTATAAAGTAAACAATGGAAATATTTGTGGTTTCTAGACACTTTTGAAGAGGTGCCTTTTTATAAGAACACTATTGCAAATAAATTACAAATTACAAACAATCAAAATGAATTGTATATTGTCATCATAAGCACTTATCTCCTGTTTGCCTTAATCTATCAGTAGTGTTAGATATTTCTTCTAAATTTCCCATAAAACATCTTCCAGATTCATGTTTTGGTGTATAGTTTCAATCTTTCAAATCACTGAAATGCTATACATAATACATTTTGAAAATATGTCTTATAAACACCGTAGCTACTGCTACCATAACAATTTGTCACCAAATACGTGCAGATTTGACTGAGTTGTATTTATAAATAAATTACCACAAACTCAGTGGTTTAAACAATATAACTTTAGTATCTTACAGTTCTGGGGGTCAGAAGTTCAGTGTGGGTCTCACTGGGTTAAAATCAAGATGTTGGCAGAGCTGAATTCCTTGTCATTTCCTGTTTCTAGAGGTTGCTAGCCCTTCCTCCATTTGTGGCTTCTTTCTTCCATCTTCAACACCAATCCTTTTCTGTCTTCTCTCTGGTTCTCTCCTGCCTCTTCCCCACTTATAAGGATCCTTGCAATTACAGTAGGTTCACCCAGATCATCCAGGATAATGTTCCTATTTAAAGGTCAGCTATTCATAATCCTAACTCCATCTGCTACCTTAATTCTCTTGCTGCATAACCTAACATACTCCTAGGTCCTAGAGGTTTAAAATTGGACATCTTTGGGGTGGCCATTATTTTGCCCAGCACATAATAAAATGTTTGGTTATAATGAGTTTTCATAGCTTCATCCCTCTACCAACTAATTCCCATGTTTTTTTTTTTTAATTAATATATCCTGGGCCAGCTTCTATAAAGTTTAAATAAAAGCGATCTTTGAAATAGAAAATAATAGAATAATATTAATATTATTAACAATAGAAAATAATAGTAAAGGTATAAACAAGTACTAATTTTCAGATGATCTGTCCTGATCACAGATCAAATAATATAATCCAAATTTTGTAAAAGGAGCATTTGAATTATCAAAATCTGACCCTTAAGATTGACAAAGTTTTATGTTGGGCCCACAGGATAAAGTAGTGTATATTCTCTAAATACATGTAAAATATTACACTACTGTGTTTAGTAGTTTTCTGTATGTTTTAAAAAATATGCAAACTGGGGCACCTGGGTGGCTCAGTCAGTTGAGCGACCAACTCTTGATTTTGGCTCAGGTCTTGATCCCAGGGTCATGGGATCTAGTCCCCTGTCAGGCAAGCACTCAGCACAGAGTCTGCTTGTCCCTCTCACTCCCCCTCTGCCCTCCCCCCTCAAATAAATAAATGAATGAATGAATATATCTTTAAAAAATACGTAAACCTCATATTGGTGTGGAATAAGGATTGCCATATATGAGTTACTAATGGTATGGTGATTTTACCTAATATCATTTTATTTCAGTAATTATCCAATTAAATAAAGTATATGTACTTAAATCAATTACTCCTGAGTTCTAGTAGAAGGCATGGCTAGTATAATGTTTGTTTGTTTGTTTTTAAATAAAGATATTCTCTCTCAGAACAGGTAGCCTATGGTTCGGTTGCAGATTTGATTAATTCATGGCTCAGCATCATCGTCAAGATCCAGGTTCCATGGATAGAAGCCCGTATCACAGGACGGCAATAACAGCACTAGGCATCACCTCTCCATGCACCAACATCCTGAGTCTGTTCCTTAAATGTTTTTCCTATATATGCCTAGAATAATAAATATTTGTCCTGTAAGACTAAGGATGGGGTCAACCTTTCCCAAGACACAGAACATGTAGGAGAGCACATAAACATAAACATAAGCAATGTTTTGGTTTTGTCAATGAGGAAGAAGGAAGGGGATGACTTTGAGGGGGCAGGCAGTAGAGTCTGGGACAACCATGGGATAGTGTGAACCAGGAAAATATACTCATGTTTTAGTTTCAACAGTTGTTTGACACTTGTTTATGCTTTGAGATTGTCCTTTATAACATATCTAAGTTCATTGTTTTAAGTTTCATTGAACTTAATTAATTATTGTGATTATATGACCTGCATAGCATGGTGTTTTCTCAAGAAAAAAAAAAAAAAGTCACAAAATAGTAGAACAGAAACAGGAGCATATTGACTTTTGATCTTGTAATATTAGGCTTATACACTTCAAAACAAATGGACTATTGGCAAAACATCTGATTACTTGGATATGGCTTTGACTAAGGCTGAGTGTTGAAAAATAAAGTAAAGGAATATGTTACAATTTTCCTGGTAATCCTTTCAAGCTAAAGGCAACTGGATGTCTTTGGGCTCTTGAATTATCCAGACTATTAGTGTACGCCTCTTGAAGTCACTATTATGCCCTCTATATAGGCATATGTATTTATGCTTATACACATGCTTAATATATATAAACACTGAATAGGAGAACAAAACTTAACCTCCAAATATTCTCATGAACCTAGTAATTTTTAAAGTAAATTATCACATCGAATATATTTCTTATATTTGAAAGAAAGAAAATCAACATATAACTTCCAAAACCAGCCCCTGTAAGCACTTTCAAACTGAGCACAGTCATGAGATGATCTGTAAAATCTAGAGGCTGGAGCAGCTTAGACTGGACAGGAAAGAAGGAACTTGGGGCCACCCTCTGTGTGAAGTTTCCATGATTTAGGCCCACAGGTGAGGCCTCAGACAGTCTTCCACTGGCTCCTATACCACAGAATCAGAAGCCAAACCAATTGGTTTGTATTCAATCACACAGACAAATTCAGAAATATATTTTGATTTAATTAAAATAAAATAAATGTCAGTAAAATGTTAATTCCCTAATTAAACATGGTAATTAAGTAACTAAAATACTGTTTTAATGTAAATAAAACAGTGTGCAGTTCTAGAACTTATGCACATTAATTCATGTAATTCTATAAACCATTCTGAGAGGCATTTACACTAGAGGAAACAGATTTGATGCATCTTGCCCAATGTCACACATCAACTGAGTTTCAGAGGATGAAAATGGTCCTAGGTGGTTTGGATCTTGAGTCCATGTCCCGGAACATCACGTTTTCATCTGGCTTCTCAGATTCTGCTTTTGCAATAATTTCTGGGAGTCTTGAGTCCCTAGCACCACAATGTAAACATAATTGTCAGCTACTGTCTTTGTGAGAGAAAAAGCTGTCAGGTTACATCCCTTAAGATGTAGAAGCCATGAGAGAACTTAGGGGATGGATAACTGACAGACGAATTAAAAAATAATAATAAATTCAGGGCATCTGGGTGGCTCAGTCATTAGGTGTCTGCCTTCAGCTCAGGTCATGGCCCCAGGGTCCTGGGATCAAAACCCACTCCCCCTGCTTGTGTTTCCTCTCTCGCTGTGTCTCTGTCAAATAAATAAATAAAATCTTAAAAAAATAATAAATTAAATGATAGTGTTTTAAAAATATGGTTTAGGGACTATCTGTTTCAGAATGTCCAAGGATACTTACTAAAAACCAGAATACTGAACTCTACCCAAGACCGATTGAATTTATTGAAATCTCCAGTGCATTCAAGTCCACACAAACTTTGAGAATCACCGCTATATTTACATTGCTGATTTGCCTATGGCTGATTCTGTGAACAAATTCAGTGAATTGTGACATCAGTTCCACTTCATCTGAGAGCCGTATGATTAACAACAAAATTACTTCAATCAGTTTTGGGGGAAAAATTGCCAGACACCATTGCTACCTTAAGTTACCAGTTTCTCCCCAAGGGGACAGATATCCCAATGCTTGCTGTCATTCTCTTCATTTCCAGAGCACAAATCAGATTACTGAAGGAAAAAAAAAAAAAAAAAAAAGTAATCTGGGAAAGCAGAGTGATTAGATGAATTGTATGGGCAAGCATTTTTTCAGATATATATTAGATGTATTTTCAAGTACATGGAGAGGGATAAAGAAATTTGAATAGGACTTATAAACAGGAATATGTAAAACTGTGAAAGGGAATTTTAAAATACTATGTCTATTATTCTAAACAATATGATTTAATTTTGTACCTATAGCTAATATCCATTTATACACAAATCAAACATGTCACTTATTATTTTATTTCTAAAATATTTTATAAGAATGTCTGCTATGAACTGTACTATATCAATTAGATGTTTTTGTTTTTTGTTTTTTTTCAAGTGGCACTTAATATAGAGCTAGTATTTGTCTTTAAGAAAATCCCTCACCAAAACATTACAACAATAACTATGTGTCAAATAAATTAAAATCATACTGGACTAGTAGGTAGAGATTTTTAAGTACTGATGAGGGTATGCTTAGGGTCATTCTCACCACTATTCTGTATCTTTTTAAATAAAACATATATTTGAAATATTTGCTGAGGTTATTTTCAGTATATAAACTCACTCAAAATCTTGTGATTGTGGTTGTTGCTTAATAATAGAAAAATGCTTATAATTCCCTGAACATTATATAGAACAGCAACATGGAAAAAACTGCATTCTAAATCTTTTGAAATGAAATAGCTAAGGAAAATATAGCACAATTATTCATTCAGAAGATGAGATGAGTGGAGGTAAACAACACTGAATGAACATATAAAAAGAGCAGATATCAATCCTGGTTCAACCCCATAGTGTTGATGGGATTTTATTCTTTGAGGGCCAGGTTTTTTCTTGTACTAGTCTACATGACTTCCAAATTCACATTTATTATTTTTCCATGGTTCAGTGTTACTATGGTAAAAAAAAATAAAATAAAATAGTAGTAATTTAAGTATGCAGGATGTATTTATTATTCAATCACTAGATGGCAGTAAATGTGCAACTCTGAGGTGACTCCAGTCTTCTGCATACTCAAGGAGAGCTCAAAGCGCAGGCAAGACTATCACTGTTTGACAGCTTGCCTTCAAAGGTTAGCTAGAGGAGAATATATCCTATCATAAGAAATCACTACAGAGTGTAAGAAGAATAAAATGTCGTAGCTCAATAATATAGTAAGAAATATCTTCAAATAGTAATTTAAAATACTTTATCTGAGGTAAACAGTTTCTACCTTCCCATTTAAAACTGCAAAGAAGGAATAAATAAAAGCTGTGGATCTGGACTTGTAAAAAAGGGATCAAAAAGCATGTATCTTGCCACACACATCATATGTTTCTGCTCAATCCATAGTAAATTATAAAATATGTGTGCATGTGTGTATATATGGCAGGAAATATCAAGAATGGTATATCCATTTATCAAGTAAAATTGAATTATCTCATTGAGAGGAATGGTACAAGGAATCCCATTCCATTACTTTTAATGTGATTGTGTCTATATATTCCATACCAATACATTCTTCATAAATACCAAGCTTCCCAGCATATTCACATAAAGAATGAGAAAAGAAAATGAGAGTCCTGCTAAATGACTATCTAATCCCATTTCTTGTAAATTCTGCTTGTCATCAGCCATTTACCACTTATCCCATAACTATATTACTTCAATAATATTGTCATGATAATTTTGTCCCTCTGTCAATATAAAGTACATCTGGCAGAAGGGTGATAATTTGTCATTATTTGTAAATTTCCAAAGTGCAATAAATTTTAAAATAATTTTGAAGTACATATGTATGTTATTTTAAAAAAATAGACATCGATAGATTAGATAGATAGACACTTCTAAATCTCTTTTATTGCTCTGGGGTCGATACATATCACACACTGCTTGAGCATTATCGACAATGGTAGTTTTCAAACAGTAAACTGCATTCTTCACAGGAACTGTGTGTTTGTCTACAATTTTTGGCAAGCCAAAAATGTACAGAAAAGAGGTCACAGTGACAGAGACTCCACTAAGCAGCATATTTTGCTTGAAGAGACTGGTTATATAAAGTTCTCTGTCATTTATATAGCAATAGGAGGAGGGAACATTTTACATTTGCTAATTTTGAGCCTTACTTCAATGCTGAACTGACAAACCTTTGTACAGGAAAGAATCAAACTGAATGACTCATTCACAAAAATTCTGACATGATTAACAAAATTGTTTTTTTTTTCCTTCTAATCAGAAATAAATAATTCCCCTCCAATGTTAATCCCTATGATCTCCGTGGGTTGGAAAGATGTTTTGAGGCACTATTACAATCGCCTGGTGAGCTTTTTCAAAATGTCCAGCCCTTATTCCTCGAAATACTTTCAAAGCTTCCTGAGTGGGAAAGTAGAGGAGGAAAAACAAAGGATAGTGAAACATGTAGGGCTTTCCCATTCAAGCTGGCTGAAATCACTGCTCTTCCTCTAATTTAGTGATTTTTTTTTTAAGATTTTATTTATTTGATAGAGACAGCGAGAGAGGGAACACAAGCAGGGGGAGTGGGAGAGAGAGAAGCAGGCTTCCCGCACAGCAGGAAGCCCGATGTGGGGCTCGATCCCAGGACCCTGAGATCATGACCTGAGCCAAAGGCAGATGCTTAATGACTGAGCCACCCAGGCGCCCCCTAATTTAGTGATTTATAAAAATCATCATATCTTTCTAGGCCTCAATTTATTTTAACGTTTCTATCTATAAAGAAGTTCCACATGATTGTTGCAAGGACTAAACGAGAAAATATTTACCAAATACATCTACAGTCCCAAAGAAATGCTAAATAATTGAATCAAGAAATCAAACCACTATTCTCACAGTGATCATTTCTGGTTGGAAATAGCTAAGGAATACACGGAACAAGAATTTTATTTGCATTAGATTAAGTGTCACCAGTAAAGCATGTGGTCCTAATTTGGAAATGTTTTGGAGCTCTGACTGTCCTCAGTGAAGAAGGAGAACTGATTCTCTGAGGATTGAAACTCAACAGGTTTCTTACTAACCAGAAAGGAACTAGACAGGAATTTAGCCCAATAATGAAGAATGGTGACCAGACTCACTCAGAATTAATTCATTTATCATTATGTCGATGTATCATTTATTGATTCCTTAATATAAGTCAGACTTTGGGGCTCCTGGGTGGCTCAGTCGTTAAGCGTCTGCCTTTGGCTCAGGTCATGATCCCAGGACCCTGGGATCTCGCCTGCATTGGTTGGGCTCCCTGCTCAGTGGGGAGACTGCATCTCCCCCTCCTTCTGCCCTCCCCCCAACTCATGCTCTCTCTTGTGCACTCTCTCAAATAAATTTAAAAAGTCATAAATAAATAAATAAATGAATGAATGAATGAATGAATGAATGAATGCACCAGGCTTTGTGATAAGTCTTTCATATATTAGCCTATTTAATCCTCACAATAACCATGTACGTTCTGAGTGATTACTCATTCTTACTCATTCATTTGGAAAAAGAGAATACTGAGGCTTACATTTAAGTAACTTAATTACATCATTCTAAAGCTAATTCAGTGGCAGAGCCAGTCCTTTCTGTTTTGATAATTACAGAACAATGTAGTGAACACAAGGAAAGAGTTATATGCCCACATATGAGAGAAAGCTTATTGGGTTGAGTAAGGAAAAGCTTCCTGGAAAGGGAAATTTGTAGACTAAGGCTTGAAAATAAGTAGGCATAGGTCAAATGAAGATACTGGGGTCATGAGATATGGTGGAAGGCAGCTCATGGGCAGAGAAACAACAAAGGAATGTGAAACAAACAAAGAAACAAACCTAAAATATCAACTGGGTTGGAGTTCAAAGAAGTTAGAGAGTGATTGAGAGGAGACTAGGGAATAAAGAGCCAGATGAAGTGTCCTTGAAACATTTTCAGTCATAGTCAAGAAATTATTAAAAAGTTTTATACAAAAGATTTTATATACAGTATCACAAAATGGATAAAAGTTTCAGAGCATACATTTGAGAGGAAAATGCTGTAAGGAGGAAGAATTTGGCATGTTTTTTCATGTTGTCAGAGTTCAGGTAAGAGACTATGAACTTCTAAACTAAGACCGAAAAATATAAATTGCACAAATTTGATAATTAAGAGTTAAAAGCAAAAGACTCTGTAATAGATTTGATTTGGAGCATCAAGCAAGTTAGAAAAACATAGTTCACAGAGGTGATAATGAGTTAGATTTCAGGCATGATGTATCTAAGGTATTAAGGGAAAACTGGCCAAGTATATGCATTAGAATTTGAGTATACGTTTCTGAGACTCAGGAGATCAGAGTTTAAAATGTACATTTAGAAATCAACATTATTCAGATGATATATGAAAATGATAAATTTCTTGAAATTACTGAATAAAAAAATGAACAGTATTTTAAGGTCCAAAGTCATGAGGGCTTTGAAACCCCCTTTTACCAATTTAGGAATAAAAAGGCAATTAAGTTTTACATCAAGTGGCTTCTAAATTGCAGACGAGAGGTACTTTTGGGAATAGCCTAAGAAGAGATAGGGAGAACACAAGGTTGTGTAAGATTTAGGAAATATACATAATAGAAAATTAGTCCATAACATGAATGTTCAAATATCATTTTTTGCCCCCACGGGAAAGAGAATTATTTCATGAGGAAGTCCAGGTCCACTCATCATTCTTGATTTCCTACAAAGAAGGAATCAAGGTTTCTGGGAGAAGTTAAATTAAATGTTTTCCATTAATTCACTACAAGTACCAATTCAAAATATTGCTTCTGATAAGTATATTCCCTAATTTAACAGAAACATGTTGCATGCTCACATCAAATTATAATGTCAGCCTTTCCAGTTTTAAGTTGCTCTGGAACATCCTCAGTAAAATAAATGTTCCTCACTGATTTTGCTAGAGGCAATGCATAACTTGTTCTTTATCCACCACTGCCTAAAAATTGATTAATCTCTTCTCAAAACATCATTTAACCTTTAATTTCCTCCAATAAGACATGCTTCAGTGGTCACTAAGTCTTGATTAACTAGGCTTATTAACCCTAAGATAATTTTGAGCCGTTTTATTCCAAGAAAGAAGAATAGTGCTTGTTATATAGCAGGTGTTTAATAAATACGCATTAACTTTTTATATATAATATCAACTATGGATTATATTAATATTGTGCTAATTGTTAATAATGTATTATTATTAACCACTAACATACAAATCAATAATCAATTTACTGACTATGAAATGTATTAGTCACTTTTAAAATAGTCTTATTTGGTCCTTATAACAGTACTATGATGTGCATCCCTTTTATCAGTGGGGAAAACTAGACTTAGGTTAAATCACATGCCCAAGGTCAAGGGCTGTTTAGTGGGAGAGATGGGATTTACCAAAGTCAGCCTAGCATCATCCTGTGTCAATCTTACTCCAGGTGTGGTTCCTTAGGTTACCTGAAGCAGAATCCTTGGGATACTTACAAAGCAGACATAAGAATCTACATATTTGACAAGCTTCCAGATTTTTTTTTTTTAATGTAGACCAAAGTGACAAAATCAGCCCAAAGGAGAGCCAAGCACATCATCAGAAGAGTTAAAACCTGTGGAGTCCCTGAACCTCATCAGCTTAAGGATAGTTCATTAAGTACTTGTTGTTCCATTATCTAGCAAATCTTAATTGAGAGGTCTCTATATGCATGGTAAAATACCATATAATCAGTATCATTCTCTTGCCTGTTGAGGTGACTGTCTCACTAAAACTTGGGGCACATTTATGTGAAGAACGTAGGCCGATTTCACCTGTTACTAAAAATATCAAAGCATGCTTTTTCTTGGGATAGTATTACAATGTGAACATACTCATTCCTTGTATGACCCAGTCCAAAGAAAAAAAAATCTTAATATTATATTATTGTTGTTATATGATCTATTTAGAATTTCTAGGTATTTTGAAAATTCCATTTACTTTACAGGGAATAAGGGGTAAACAACATTGATAGAGTTTTCATATGTCCCTTAAATTTAGACGTGCAACATGAGTATCATACTTGTTCACAGAGTCAAGTGGTTTTCTTTTGGGTTAGATAATACAACTCATCAAAAAAAAAGTTTAAGGTAGTCACTTCCTCTAGGTAGAATTTGCTAAAGGTATTTTCCCTTCACTGGGCTCTCTGCTTGATAGCAAATAACATTTTGCTTTTCGTGCAAATTTGTTTTTGTATTAGTCATTAAGAAACCAGTAATCAAAGTAGCCTTCTTATTTTGTACTATTATCCAGGATTGAGGACACTGGAGAATGCCAAGGTCTGTACCTAGTGAGGTGATATATTTATTGTCAATCACAAGCACTTTCATTCAGTGAGGCTTACAAAGGCAAAGCAAATACAAATCATTGTATCAAAGACTGTATCCAAAAAGACTGTATCCCTTGGGTGCTAGATTATAAAGGTTTCTAGGTGGGGGCAGGGGGGGTAGAAAAAGAAATCAAAACAAAATAAAACCATTGCCTTACTGAGGCCATGTTCTTTTAGGATTGTGGGTTCAAAACCATTATGTCTTTTAAGATATGTAAGTCTGAACATCACATCCCTGAAAAGAAAGCCCCTTAGTAATACTATGCAATTACACAAATATTAGGAGTGTTGTATCATAGATTTTACTAAATCATTTGTGAAGTTAAGAGCTCACAGTCTTGAGAATTTCTGATTACCTTGGGACAGCTTCATGCCCTACCTTCTTTTCAGTGTGCCATTTTTATTTGAAGTTCAAGATGAAAGGCTTCTTTAATGTTACTATCAATCATATTTGAAGACTTTTAGATAACACTTCAGTTATACCAACCTTAAATCGTGGGCATTTTGAAAGTCTTAATGTAGTCTCTAAACCTAGTTTTGATTCCTGGTTTTCTTTGTTAAATTAAGATAATTTTAGCAAGCATTTAAAAAATATCATCCCTTTTTTATGATATCTGTTCTATATAATTATGATTTTTTAACGAGTTAAGAGTTATAACTAGAAATGAATGAAAGAGAAAGTTTTACTATATTTAAACACCTTTCTTCTTATTTAAATAAAAGAACCGGGCGCCTGGATGGCTCAGTTGGTTAAGCAACTGCCTTCGGCTCAGGTCATGATCCTGGAGTCCCTGGATCGAGTCCCGCATCGGGCTCCCTGCTCGGCAGGGAGTCTGCTTCTCCCTCTGACCCTCCCGACCCTCCCCCCTCTCATGTGCTCTCTCTCTCTCAAATAAATAAATAAAAATCTTTAAAAATAAATAAATAAATAAATAAAAGAACCAAAAAGTTTTCATCTGCCCATTCATTATTTATACATAGTCAAAACTATGAGAATTTTTTTTTACAAAATCGATTGCTACCTACACTGGTTCAGGAATCAGATCACAGAACTCTTTGCATTTTTTTTTAAAGATTTATTTATTTATTTGAGAGAGCGAGAATGAGAGAGAGTACATGAGAGGGGGGAGGGTCAGAGGGAGAAGCAGGCTCCTCGCGGAGCAGAGAGCCCGATGCGGGACTCGATTCCTGGACTCCAGGATCATGACCTGAGCCGAAGGCAGTTGCTTAACCAACTGAGCCACCCAGGCGCCCACTCTTTGCATTTTCTATAAATAAATCTTGAGTTAGCATTTTTTTACAAAAAGGATAAAGTATTGACATTATTGAATACTTAACTTTTGCTAACAGCCACATCAAATACTCTCACATATATAATTTGTATTCCTCCTAACAACCTTGTGAGTTAAATAACATTATCTTAGTTTTACTTATTGGGAAACAAAAATCATAAGATTTAGCTAACCTGAAATAAAATATAATTAATAATCTTTAAATAAAAACTGAACTCATCTCTGTCAATTTCCATATAATCTGATCACATACATTTACATATATTAATTTCCATAAATTATAATTACATAAACTCTAAAATCAAGAGAAATTTGGGGTGCTTGGCTGGCTCAGTCAGTACAGCATGCAACACTTGACCTTGGGGTCATGAGCTCAAGCCCCACATTGGGCATAGAGCTTACATTAAGTAACAAATTTTTTTTAATAAAATCAAGAGTGATTTTAGCAACATGGGCTATTGGAAGCAGCCCCTGAATTAGTTAAATCTATGTTGTATATGCACGCAACTACAAATATGTGACATAAGTATAAAATGAAACATGTTGGTGCATGTGGCATTCCACATTTCCTGTGGCTGTATTTGGTGTAGCTGGGAGTGGGGACCACAAGGCCTCAGACTTGAACAGAGTTTAGGATTATGCAAAATGTGGACACTCAGATTATGGGAATGGAGTGAACATCTCCCAAGCAGTGACTGTGCATCTTTAACAATATCGTCACCTAGAAATCTACATTGGGAATTTGAATACTCACTTGTTGAATGTATTGAAGAACACCTAGATAATAAGGAATTGCTTCTGTGCGGACTAGTTTTACAGCACTCAGAAACAACAACCATTAATATCCTTACCAGTCAGAAAACTATCTTCCAACAGATCACCAAGGTAAGAGAGAAACACTGATGCACTCAAGAGTAATAATAATTCAAGTCATTGTAAGTATGAAGCTCATGAGGAGAGCATTAGGAGATCAACAAGCAACAGTACCGCAGGGGCTCAGCCAGGACATGGATTGTCAGAAGAGATAAGGCATCGTCTTCTCTGTTAAACCACCCTCACATTTTCTCCTTTTCTAGATGATACTGTTTTAGCCTTATTGCCTTTGAATTTGCTGTCTCATCCATCTGACCCCTCTTCTTTCAGATATCAACATGACTTGGCCCTCTCAGTTCAGCGGTCTGTGGATGAGGCTTTTCAAAATGTCCTCATATATCTTCTTGCCTCCCCAAACCATGTACTATGTTCTACTATATGTTCTCCATGTAATTTATGAAAAGTATTATTATATTATTATTATTATATATATTAATATATATTAATATGTATTAATATTTATTTATGTATGTGTTCTTTCGTCCACTTTCCCCAAACTTGACTCTAAATTCCAAGAGAGTGGTCTTTGTATGGGTCTTGCTCCTTTTGTGACCTCAGTGCCCACAGCAGTCTGGAGACACAGCTGGTGTTCAGTTAATGGTAACTGCTCTTATATGCATAGTAACCCAAATGTAGATTCTTTCAGGTGAGAAGGGACTGGGCTTAGATTAATGTCCTTGCTTTATGGTGACAGGGCTCTGGATAACAGGAGAAAGAGTCCAAATTTAGGTTTGGCTATCAGTTTCCTGACCAGGATGGATTGGAGATATGTGTGAAATAACACGGTCCAAAGCAGCAGTTAGGTAGCAAATTGAGGGGCAGATAACAGGAAAAACTAATATATGAGGAATAAGCCCAGAAAAAAAAAAAAAAAAAAAAAAAAAGCTGGGATTTGCGGTGCCTGGGTGGCTCGGCTGGTTAAGCATCTGACTCTTGATTTCAGCTCAGGTCATGATCTCAGGGTCCTGGAACCAACCCTGCTTGTCTTCCTTTCCCTCTGCCCGCCTCCCCCCCCCCCCGCCGCGTTTGCACTTGCTCTCTCTCTCTCTATAATAAATAAATAAATCTTAAAAAAAACACTGGGAATTATTAAGAAAGTGAAATTCTGCAGAAAGAAGTTGGACATTCAACAGATATGAGAAAAAGAACACAAGTAAGTCTAAAACTGACTCATAGAATCAGTCTACAAAGCAATAGAGTATTTCCTTCCTTAGTAAATTGCGAACTGAATTTATTACTGAACTCTCATTAAAACATAAAGTACTATATGCTGGCTAACTGAACATAATAATAAAAAAAAACACAAACAAAAAAAATAAAGTATGTAGGGCGCCTGGGTGGCTCAGTCGGTTAAGCGACTGCCTTCGGCTCAGGTCATGATCCTGGAAGTCCCCGGATCGAGTCCCACATCGGGCTCCCTGCTCAGCAGGGAGTCTGCTCCTCCCTCTCATGCTCTCTCTCATTCTCTCTCTCGCAAATAAATAAAATCTTAAAAAAAATAAAATAAAATAAAGTATGTAAAAATGTCATTAGGTGCATCATTAGATCCCAATCTACTGTGATCTACAGATCTTACACACACACACACACACACAAAGCCTTTATGTAAAAGTCGTGTGAAAATTGTTATTTCCTGATTATATTCCTGATATATGATCCACTGAGAATCTAGTTTATATTAAATTTTATAAAGATCTCATTTGAAGGGAAATTGAGGAAAAGAGGTTATAGATGTACCCGGACAGTGCTATCTTTAAAATCTCTAGCTACTCTGAGTTCTGTACACCCACAGAATGTGAAGAATATACACATTCCATGCAGAAGGTGTAAAAACAATTAGAATGCATTTGCACATACTCCTTAAAATACTGAATAGCATTCATTTTTTTTGAAGTCAACTTGTTCACAAGGACTGGAGATAAACATTTAATTCTAAGCAGGTTTTGAAGAGAATAGTCCCCATTTTTTATTCCTTTATTTAATTATTTCTTACTACACCAAGACATTTTTGTATACCTGAAAGGTGCTGGTATTGTACCAAGTAGTCTGCTAGTCACTGCATGTGGAGTGAGAGTGAAGGAACTATTTTCTTTCCCCTAAAGCAGTACTGGTACTCAACAGAGGGAGCTAAGCTATTTGTACAAATTACTGTTAAGCTCTGCAGAAAATGCTGGTGTCACAGAAAAGAGTAGCGCCTGCACATGTAAAGGATGCATAGAAAAGGCAACCAGGGGGCGCTTGGGTGGCTCAGTTGGTTAAGCGACTGCCTTCGGCTCAGGTCATGATCCTGGAGTCCCGGGATCGAGTCCCGCATCGGGCTCCCTGCTCAGCGGGGAGTCTGCTTCTCCCTCTGACCCTCCCCCCTCTCATGCTCTCTCTATCTCATTCTCTCTCTCAAATAAATAAATAAAATCTTAAAAAAAAAAAGAAAGAAAAGGCAACTGGGAAGCCTCTAGAGAAAAAGGAACATCCAACTTGAGCACTTGGAAGGGAGGACCAGCATTAATAAGAACATGGAAAATCTAGTCTCAAGGTAACAGAAACTCCTCTGTATCAAACACCTCTGTATCAAGTTCAGGGTAAAAGGAAGCAGGGAGAAGAAAAGTTGAAAGACGCATTGAAGGTAATATTTAATATTGTGCTAAAAGCTAAAACATTTCTTAATAGAAGATGTTTATTTTCAAGCATATGTAACTCATCATTTTAAGACATCTAACAAATCATTTCTTTACCTTTTTTTTTTTTGCCTTTTTGTATATTTCCTTTGAATTTCTCCATCTGGATGCAAAAACAAAACACATCCAAATAGCAAATTAAAAAACAAAAGACACTCCAGATGATATCTGCCTGATAGGGAAGGTGATGCATCATTTGTCAATTAGTCCCAAGAAGACTTCCATTCTATGCTTGAAAATACATTCAAAGGGCCTTTCTCCTCACTAACATCCATAGCAATCTGCCAGGATTTCCCTAAGCTTTTCATTATGCTAATGTCATCATGATGATGCATTTGATATTGAAAGGAACTTAATGGATAGTAATTCCGTGCATAACAATTTAAACTTTTTAAAATATTTCTTCTCTGTGGCAAACATTTAGGAGCAGGCTAACACATACAACATATGAGTTTGGGGACTTGATATTGTTGGAAAGGCCAAACATATTTCACTTCCTTTAAAGTTTAGGCTACAAACATATTCTAGGCCAGTGGCTCTCAAACATTAGAATCCAGAGTAATAGTTTCGGGAGCTCATGAAAAACTGTTTTCTAGGTCCTACTCCCAGAAACAAGTCTTTCAGTATGACTGAGGGAAGGTGAGGAATCTTAAAAAAAATACCTCATGTAATTTTCAGCAGTTGGTCCATGTTCCACTTTCTGAGAAATGGCTGTGATCAATTACATACATTGTGAGTGTACCAGATGGGTTATTAGTGGAACTTAGGCAAGAAGTGAGTTATTTTCAAGATCAAAAGCAGAAAGAGCAAAACTTAGAAATCTGATATTTTATCAATATTTAAAATCAAACAGCAATTTTATTTTATTTTACTTTTTTTGAAGATTTTATTTATTTGACAGAGAGAGACACAGCGAGAGAGGGAACACAAGCCAGGGGACTGGGAGAGGGAGAAGCAGGCCCCCCGTGGAGCAGGAAGCCCGATGCGGGACTCAATCCCAGGACCCTGGGATCGTGACCTGAGCCAAAGGCAGACGCTTAACCTACTGAGCCACCCAGGCACCCCTCAAACAGTAATTTTAAAACTTTTTTAAAATTTAATTTTATTTATTTATTTGACAGAGAGAGACACAGCAAGAGAGGGAACACAAGCAGGGGGAGTGGGAGAGGGAGAAGCAGGCTCCCCACTAAGGAAGGAGCCCGATGTGGGACTCAATCCCAGGACCCTGGAATCATGACCTGAGCCGAAGGCAGACGCTTAACGACTGAGCCACCCAGGTGCCCCTCAAACAGTAATTTTAAAATGATATTAAATTTAATAAGGAATCGAGATACAGAAGGCAGTGTTCTGTCTGTAGCTAAAGAAAATATGAGTCAGAGAAAAATTAGTTTATCAGCATCATTGCTGAGGGATGAAGGTTTAGCATATATTTCTTGCATGATGGTCAAGCATATCCCTCTAGTAGACAACTATTTGACGAGATGACAATGGCCATTAAAAGCACCCAACTAATTCTCCCCAGCTGGATTATATTTTCTCCAAAACAACTACTTTATAATTTACTTTGATGTAGATATTTTCTATTTAGTGACCAGGACTCATTTTATTGTTGGTCTAGTTTCCATATAAAATTGATTAAGTTAGCATTTTGACTTCTATATCAGCCTCCTGTGAAGAAAATAGGGTGAGTTAAGTATGTAAACCAGATCAAAACAGATGCAATAACAAACTACTTTCTGTTCCTACAGATCTCTGAACCAGCCCCTGGATTTCACGGTTCTAAGAGGGCCCAACAATCTTGTGAGCTAAGTGGCAAACTGTGTTCTCCAGCTCATATTGCTAATGCAAGTTGTGAGACTTAAAATTCCCATTTATATATTTTCAAATAGCTTATTTTCCTATAATTTGACTTAACATTTGTGCTTCATAATACAGAAGCATGGTATCTTTTCTCTTTAAATCAGAATAAATGTGGGAAACCATTTCAAATAATTTGATAAATTTAGAATTGCTTGGCTTACCCTACCTAGTAACAATGTGGAATTGTTCTGTATTCTCCCAAATTGTCTGATGTGTTTTGTTCAGTGAAGTTTAAATTGCTGAGGGGATCTTAAGACTTTGTCTTCCAGCCTAAACTAATTTTTTGACAAATGATAGCATTCATCATGGTGGCAAATAGCAGCCTCCAGAATTAAAAAAAAAAAAGAGAGAGAGAGAGAGAAAGAAAGAAAGGCAAGGAAATTACCTGATCTTTCTGATTCTAAACAACACTGTGGCTTGGTCGGCCTCAGATGCAGAGCTTTCATGCTCAGGGGAATAACCTACGACTGCAGGCTTTCTCAAGGGGCTCTACTCGCTGCAGCTATGTCAGGGACAAGGTGCCATTTTCCACGCTTGTCTGGATGTTTCATCTCAATGTCCATTTGTGCAAGGATTGATGGCTCTGTAAGCGGGTGGAAAGATCAAACTGCTTTATAATGCTGTGTCAGTCAAATCTCAAACTTCAGTAACATTTTACCGTGAGATTGTGCCCTTGGACGAGTGCCCCTTAAGAAATACAAGGAGGAGAAAAATGTAGTTCAACATGCGGCCTTAGAGTTCTCAGAGTGTAAAAGAACAGACACAGGGCCTTAACGTGCAGTGCAAATGCACTGATTATCGTTGAACAACTGAGACATTTAAGGATGACATAACTCTTGAAACATTAGATTAGTTGAAAGGATTTGTTCCATTAATTCTTAGACAGTTAACATTTCATATAGAAAAAGAGGTAATTAGCACTAAAATTGTCTTCAATCCCATGAGAAGTTTTTGGCCTTAATACCGCCGAAAGCTGTACTACACAAAGGTTACCGTTATTTATTGCCATGCCTCCCATCTTTAATAGGACTCTATTCAATAAAAAGTACCAAGAAGACTTTTCTGCTGCTTTCTTTAACATCCTGAAATCAATGACTTGAAATAAGTCCATCTGTTAAAGGCTAAAATGTCTTTTTCACAGATACACTTGTACCCAAGATATAAATTGCTTTTTTTTTTTTTTTAAGAAAGAACAGTGGTGAATAATGATTTTATTTTAAGGGAAAAATGTATTTTAGGACTAAGGATGGGATAATTATAGTGAGTTCAACCCACTTAGAGGGAAAATACTATATATTAAACAATTCAAATAGAGTTGGAACTCTTTATATGTTATAAGCTTTGTGACCAATTGTTACTAAGTAACAATTTACTTAGTAGTCCATTCAATTTTCATTTGTATGCCTAAAGACTACAAACAACCCCACAATATTCATATTTTAACTATACTGTATTAAGCAATTATGCCTATGTCTTCTCTTTACTTTCTTTTTTTTTTTTTCCCCTAAAGATTTTATTTATTTTTTTGACAGATAGAGACACAGCGAGAGCAGGAACACAAGCAGGGGGAGTGGGAGAGGGAGAAGCAGGCTTCCTGCCGAGCAGGGAGCCCGATGTGGGACTCAATCCCAGGACCCTGGGATCATGACCTGAGCCGAAGGCAGTCGCTTAACCAATTGAGCCACCCAGGCGCCCTTCTCTTTACTTTCTTAGAGATACTCGAAGATAGAAACTTGCCATTTCATCGCTCTATTATGAATAATTTGATTCATTAATTTTACAAATTATTTGTATCTACTATGTGCTACTCCAAGCATATGCCATTGTAAATACATAATAATTTTTAACTTCCATAAGTTTTTAACAGGATATATAAATAAAAATCTGTTAAAAATAGATAAGAAATGTGAAATGCTGCATACAACAACAGTCTTTGGCAGACTTTTTAGAAAACAAGTACACATCAAATTCTTTCATGAAAAAACAAAGTTGTATAATTGTCATTTCTGATATTTTTTTAAGATTTTATTTTTATTTATTTGAGAGAGAGTGAGTGAGAGAGAGAGAGAGAGAGAGACAAAGAGACAAAGAGAGAGAGAGCACAAGCAGGGGGAGCAGCAGAGGGAGAAGCAGACTCCCTACTGAGCAGGGAGCCCAATGTGGGGCTCCATCCTAGGACCATAAGGTCATGACCTGAGCTGAAGGCAGACGCTTAACCAACTGAGCCACCCAGGCGCCCCCATCATTTCTGATATTTAAAAATGAAATGCAGTGCAATAGTAATGGTCAACTACATTACAAATAGTAACTTTGACAGACATCGTTCTTTAATAATTTTACATAATTTGCAGGTTTTAAAACTATTGTAACATTTTGTTTTAGTTTGCTCTTTTGGATAACGTCAGGAGACATGGTAATTGTGTTCCTTAAAGAGAATTTAATTTTAACTGAAAAAAATTACATTAAATTGTTTCACCATATTTAGATTTATGTCTGATATAGCTCTCCTTCACAACAATGAGCTACTACTCATTCTTATCTACCCAACACAACTAAGGAAAAGGATCTGTACCCATCTCTTTTTTTTTTTTTTAAGATTTTTTTTTTTTAATTTATTTATTTGAGAGAGAATGGGAGACAGAGAGCATGAGAGGTGGAGGGTCAGAGGGAGAAGCAGGCTCCTCGCTGAGCAGGGAGTCCGATGCGGGCCTCGATCCCGGGACTCCAGGATCATGACCTGAGCCGAAGGCAGTTGCTTAACCAACTGAGCCACCCAGGCGCCCCTCTATACCCATCTCTAATAGGTGGTTACTACAATAATAATTCAATAATCACAGGCTGAATTTAAAGTGTAGGTTTTTATCCAGGACATGACCCTTGATGTATACAATATTATAATTGGAGACACTTTACAAATTATCAAATAAAATATTCCCATTTTTCAGATTATTAAATTGCAAACTAAGTCTTATAAAATTTGCTCATGGTCACCCAGGAGGATTCCCCTTCCCTTCTACATAATGTTCTTGAGATTCATCAATGTTTTTTGTGCATAATTTGCTTATTCTTCTTTTAGTTGAATAGTATTCCACATAACAGTGTTTATCCTTTCAGTTGTGGAGCAGCATTTTGATTGTTTCCAGTTTGGGCTTTATGTACAGTTTTGATGTATTCATTGGCCAAGGCTGCTCTAACAAGGTACCACAAACTGGGCAATCTAAATCCACAGAAATCAGAGTCCAGAAGTCCAAAATCAAGGTGTTGGCATGGCCAATCTCCCTCTGCAGTCCCTGGGAGAGATTCCTTTTTTGCTTCTTCTAATTTTTGGTGTCCTCAGACATTTCTTGGCTTTCAGATGCATCATTCCAATCTCTGTCTCTGTCTTCACATTCCAGTGTTCCTGTGCATCTGTGTCCTAACATGGTGTCTTTCTCTTCTTATAAGGACACCAGTCATATCGGATTAGGATCCACCCTAATGACCTCATCTTAATTTGATTGCATCTGCAAAGATCCTATTTCCAAATGAGGTCACATTCATAGGTATCAGAGGTTAGGACTTCAACATATCTTGAGGGCACGATTCAATCTGTAACAGCGACAAAAACTATCATGTGCAAGTCTTTATATGACATGTGCTTTCATTTTTACTGTTCAATTTCCTAAAAGAATTTCTACATTATATGCAAGTATATATTAAAGGTGGTCTTGCCATTTTATATCACCCCTATTAAAGTATGAGAGCTCCAGTTGAACTCTTTTTTTTTTCCCAAGATTTTATTTATTTATTTGAGAGAGAAAGAGAGAGAGTGAGAGAGATCACGAGAAGGGAGAGGATCAGAAGGAGAAGCAGACTCGCTGCTGACCTGGGAGCCCAATGTAGGACTTGATCCCGGGACTCCAGGATCATGACCTGAGCTGAAGGCAGTCACTTAACCAACTGAGCCATCCAAGCACCCCGGACTATCTTCTTGAAAACACTCAGCATTAGTGGAGAGTGGTATCACCTTGTGATTTTGAATTTGAGAATAACAATTTGAAAAATTTTGCATATGTTTAATGGTTACTCATATATTTTCCTGTGTGAAATTTCTGTTAAAGTATTGATGATTTTTTATTGTTTTATCTTATAAAATTTTTCAGAGGTATTTACATTTTTGAGTTTATATATTATTAATATTCCTCTCAATCTGCTCCTTGAGAATTCATTTTCTTAACACTGTCTATCAAACTAAGGGGATTTCATGTCAGTGAAGTTTAACTTATCAAGTTTTTCCTTTATTGTTTGTGAATTTTGTTTCTTAAGAAATCTTTGCTTACCCCATTTATTCTCACTAGTGAGAAGATTCTCATTAAGGTATCCTTTCAGGTTTTTATATCTTTAGTTAATATGCTTAGTTTTATTAGTATATGGTGTGAGATAAGAGGCAATGCTGGTGATTTTTTTTCTTTTTTTCCCCCAGATAATCTGTTGTTCTAGTGGATTTGTTCTTGTACATTTCTTTTCTAATTGAATTATCCTGATATCTTTATCAGCAAATACTTCACTATATGCTTGGGGATTAACTGCTTCACAATCCATAATGTTCTCCTGATCTATACCATACCATCTTGAGTATGATAGCTTTATATTACATATTGAAATCACTCACTTATGTCCTCTGCCTTTGTTCTCTTTTTCCAAATTATTCTTTCTACCCTAGGTCATTTGTTTTGATTTTATCAGACTTGCCCTGACTTTATAAAACAATGTGAGAAGAATCATAGTCTTAACAATATTGTATTGTATTGATCCATTAAAATTCAATATTTCTTCATTGCCTTTTATATTTTATAATGTTCAATGTATAAACCTTAACTTGATTGTTAAATAAGTAGTTCATGCTTGATGATACATGCTTGATTTCTTTAGATTGCATTTTATTAAAGTAAAATTCATATAAAATTCATAATATTTACTATTCTAAAACATTCAATTTTGTGTCTTTCACTGCATTCACAATGTTCTGCAACCCTCAATATATTTAGTTCCAGAAAATTTTTATCACCTCAAAAGGAAATATTCTATTCATTAAGTACCTCTACCCATTTCCCTTCCCCAAGACCCTAACAAACACTAATCTTCTTTCTGTCTTTATGGATTAATATTTTTGGTCATTTCTGTAAAAGGATGGGGCTTTCAGTGCCTGGCTTCTTTCACATAACATAGAATTTTAAAAGTCCATTCATATTATAACATGCATCACTACTTCATTCATTTTTAAGGCTAAATAATAGTCTATTTCATATACCACATTTTGTTTATCCATTCATTTGTTGATAGACATTAGGGTTGTTTCCACCTTTTGAATATTGTGAATCCCAATATATTTGGAAACTAACCAATATAATTCTAAATAACCGATGAATCCAAGAATAAATCAGAGGGGAAATTAGAAAGTACTGTGAATTGAATTAAAATGATTATAGACATCATGTTTTAAACAGACACAAAGGGAAAAAGATTGAAAGACTACATGAAAAGGAAGAAGATGGAATGGGGAACAGGGAGAGAGATAACATTAAACACCTTGATTACTAGACAGTATTTAGATCAGTTATTGTTAAACTAGAGTAAGCGACTACATCTCTATTGTTCCCAACTCTCATCATGGTTCTTATAAATAATTTTTCACTCCTTTCCTGCATGCAGGGGATAATTTATCTTATATCCCTGATTCTAACTCTATTTACCTGTAACAGGTAACCTTGACAATATTTCATTTAGCATGAATCTCATTATTTTCATTCCAACTCAAGATACCCACCTTTTGTTCTTTTGTTCAATGTCATTATTTTCCTCCACTTTTTAAATATCTATTCGTTAGTCATTTGTTATGGCATTATGACAAGTTAACATGTTTTCCTGTTAAAAAATTCTCTAGGGGGGCACCTGGGTGGTTCAGTCAATAAAGCGTCTGCCTTCAGCTCAGGTCATCCTGGAGTCTGAGATAAGGCCCCGCATAGGGCTCCCTGCTCAGCAGGGAGTCTGCTTCTCCCTCTGCTGCTTACCCTGCTTGTGTTCTCTCTCTCTCACTCTCGCTCTCAAATAAATAAAATCTTTTAAAAAAAATTCTCTACAGCAAAATAGCAACATACTATAAACATCAAATAGTTAATAATTATGTTCAGAATATAATATCCAGGCTCTTTATCACCAATGGTGCTTTATGATTCTATATAGCTAATAAGACCCCATAACTTTCAATCACATCAATTACTTTGACATGAAGCTCCATTCTAAACTTTCCAATCCCTTTTTTATTCCTCTGAATGAGAGCTTAAAAGAAATACTAGTATCTTATTTATCTACTCAGTCTCGTATTTGACATTTTGACTAGCAGACAAAACCTTTTGAATGGCTTGAATTTCTCACTTTTCAAAAATTCCATTTTCTATTAATTTCTTAAATGAAAAGATTTAAAAAATGTGGAAATTATAAAAGAAGACGTCAGTATATAAAATATAATTTTTTGTTACTTTCCAGTGGTAGGCCAGTTTTTTATTTTATATAATTTTTTTTTTTTTTTTGCTAAGGGCATCTCTTTCTATATCTATAAAAACAAATTACTTCATAATGCCATGCTCATCAGTTTTTTTTATTTCTGAAAGTTACACTATAAAGCACATAGCAAAGATTATTTAATTCTGGTTACTAATGCTATCCATTAAGCTATTTTTTTTTAATTATAAGACAAATAATCATGCTATCATAGAATGTACAAATTCCTAAATATCAGTTTTCATGTATAACTTCTGAAGAGATTCAACATTTATATTTTAATTACTTGTTCTTGTTTTTCTAACCCAAAAGAAATACAGTTGTTACACTGTCCCTTTATAAACTCTTTTTTGAAATAAAGTTATCTAGAAACAGCAAAGATCTTTCCCCAGACTGTAACTTTTTACCAATCCCCACTAGCATAGAAAATGGTAACATCTGCATTTAAATTACTTATTTATGCAACTCGTTTATATAAAAGTGTACTAAACCTAAAATTCAGTTCTGGAACACTGCTCTGAACCTAGAGGACATCTCATTTCATACAGTAACTTGTCTCTAGTAACTGTCAAACCAATAATCTATACAGAGTTGCACTGCAGCATCATTCAAATGCAGCATCTTGGAGAGCCTAATAAGAAACCAGACCATAAAGTAGACCTTTCTAAAATGGAAAAAGAAAAAAAAAAAATCCTATTACTATTTGAGACTGCCATCCTTTCAAAACATCTTAGCTAAACTGGTTCCCTCTGGGTCCAATGATTGTTTCATGCCATCTGTTCATTAAAAAGGGTGCTAATCATTAACATTTAGTAGCCATTTTGAAAACGATCTCAAAATATATTTTCTACAAATCTGAACACATTCAATCACACTTATTCAGTCGGGAAGCCTCCGTAATATATATACCATATCTTCATGTATAAAAAAACATTGTTAATTACCAATCTAGTTACATGAAGCAAATATTGAGAGGCTACTATGTGTGCAGAACACTGTTAAGGTGTGAAAGATACAAAAAAAAATAAGATTTGTATCTTTATTAAAGAAACATGCAAAACATAGATTATGGAGAGACAGAATTATAATCAACAAGAAGTGAGAACATCTAAGCGAGAACATTAAGTTATTGCTATATTCTGGAGAAAAGGTCTTCAGGGAATCAAAGAAAACTTCATAGAGGAAAGAGCGTTTTAGTTGACATGAGACCAAAGTATTTTTAATAGCTAGTTTATAGGAAATAAACATTTAAACTTTAGAAAACAGTAATAGTGTGGAAATGGGTATAGAAAAAAATGAATTCAGAAAGTAATGGTCATGTATGTGTAGGAGTAAGGTATTTTGGGAACAATGTTGGAAAAAGGTCGGCATAGGTTATTTGTGTTAGATGATGGAGGGATATGAAAGCTACATTAAAGAGACACATGTATTCTGTAGAAAATGTTAAATACCTCAGATTTCTGATGTTATCCAAACTTTTTTTTTTTTAAGATTTTATGTATTTATTTGATAAAGAGAGACACAGCGAGAGAGGGAACACAAGCAGAGGGAGTGGGAGAGGGAGAAGCAGGCTTCCCGTGGGACAGGGAGCCCGATGCAGGGCTCGATCCCAGAACCCTGGGATCATGATCTGAGCCGAAGGCAGACGCTTAACGACTGAGCCACCCAGGTGCCCCCCCAACCCTTATTTTCAATGTAACTTTCAGTAGGTAAGAGAAGAAATTAAAGGAAAACAAGGTAACTGAGGCAGGAAGACTAAGACTAGTGAGATAAAATGAAAATCTCAGCTAAGGTTGTGATGGCTGTGGGAAGACATAGGCATTCTATTTATGAGTGTGTACATGTGCACACCTGTGTATGCACACATATGTGCATGTGTGTGCACATGTGTGTGTAAATGAAAACGGTAATATTCAGAAGTATCTATATGTACCATAAGCATCCCTTTCAGCCAGAAGTATTACAGGAATACTCTTTCCTTTTTTCTTTTCTGCAGGAAGTTTCCCTTCTTTTATGTCTAAAAGTCATGAAAGACTTAGAGTCTCATGTCTTTATGACTTATGATACCTCTCTTGATCAACTATAATGAAAGCTTTGAGCTCATAATTATATAACCATCCTTTTCTCCATTCATTTAGTCTTTCCACTTTATTGTAAAGCCCAATCAATTTTTCTTTTAAAAGATCTTAAATATAATATTCCTTTTCTTGCTTTTTTTTTTCATTTCAATGCACGCACCCTCAATCATGTCCTCAGTAATTTGCTATTTTTCCTATTCCTTTTTCTTACTTCCACAAAGACACACCTTACTCAGTGTTAACCATATTAATCTTCCAAAGGGGAAAGTGTATGTTGAGTGGGCAGTGAGGCACTGCAATTGACAATGGTAAACTTAGGAGTCAGGGAGAGCAACCTAGTTCCAAGTTCAAGTCTGCTGCATTTTCACTGCAACAGTGTTCTAGTTGATTAACTGTTTACTTTGGTTTCTTCTTTATTAGCAGAAACATAATGATAGTCTATCTTTGCATCTATCAACATCAGACTGCCATAAAAATGCTACATAACAAATGACATTAATAATCAGTGTTATACCTCATGGGTGTATTTCTTATTCATGTGTCTTCAAAATAGCAACATTCTAGCTATCTTACATTAAGAGTGTCTGAAAACTAAACATTTGTCCAGGCCTGCTATGTGTGTGCTTTGTACTAGTTTTCTATTAGTGTCATAATAAATTTTAAAAATTTAGGGTTAAACATAAAGTTATTATGTTACAGTTTTGTAGATTAGAAATCTTCTACTGGTCTTCAAGGAATAAAATCAAGGTAGGCTGTCTCTCTAGTTGGTAGGTGTCTCTCTTGTGGTAAAGTATGATTCTTGATCAGATTATTGGCAGAATATAATTCCTTGTAGTTGTAGGACTGAGATCCCATTTCTTCTTAGCTATGTGATGACGAACATTTTCAGCCAAACAGTAATGGAGAGAAGTATACTCCCCCCCCGCCCCATGAAGATACAGAGGGAAGAGTGGATATTTGCTAACCAATTATATATTTGATCATACTGTTTGGCATATTTAGCAAATAATTTGTGTTAAAGGCTTAGCATTTTACCTGATGTATAGTTGGCACTTCACTGGTGTATTAGTCAGGATTCTCCAGAGAAATAGAACTAATAGGGTGTATGTATATCATATATACACTGTAAAGAAGAAATTCCTGTTTCTCCTCTACTCCTAAAACTTCCCTTCTGACAACAAATGTGTGGGGGTTTTCTTACACCCATCAATTCTCAGATACTAGCGAAGCATCCTACAATTTAATTCAATTCTGATACTATCTACCTGGAGATAACATCAGATTCTATAGGTTAAGGGCACAGTCCCACAAGACTGCCCTCACATCAGATGGTAATCACAAGACCAGGAGGTCATCTGTGCTTCTCTCTGACCAACCACATATAGATCAGAGGTCCCCATGACCCCTTCCTCAGGTTCAATTATTTGTTAGATCAGCTACAGAACTAAGAAAAACAATTGACTTACTGGATTACCAGTTTATTACAAAGGATAGGAATCAACAGCCAGATGAAGAGATACATAGGATGAGGCCTAGAAGGGTCCTGAACACAATAGACTCTGTCCCCACAGAGTTTGAGTTTGCCACCCTCCCAGCACATAGATCTGTTCTTCACCAACTCAGAAGCTGCTCTCCAAACCCTGTTCTCTTGGGTTTTTATGGAGGCTTCATTACACAGACATGACTGATTAAACCATTGGCAATTGGTGATTAATTTAACCCTACCACCTCCCCTCTCCCCGAGGTAGGAGAGTGGGGATGAGTGATTCAATTCTCAAACCACAAGGTTGATTTCCTTGGCAAGCAGCCACTATCCTGTGATTATCTAGGGGCTTTCCAAAAATCACCTCATTAATATAAACTTGGGTGTGGTTGAAACGGGCTTATCAAGAATAATAAAAGACACCAATTTCACCTTTATTTCTCAGAAGTTATTGCAAAGATAAAATTGTTTCCATAGAATCGGTATTACTTATTGGATAATATGTTATTCCATATAGAGAGAGATAATTCAAACCAAATGTTGCCTTGGAAATAACTCCCAGATAGATACCGAGCAAAATGTGGAGGTTTAAGGTCACAAGTTTCCCAAGTTTGTTTGTGTTTTGACCCTGTTGTATAGGAGGCTGTCCACAAAGGGCTTTTTTTTTTTTTTTTTGATCCTATGAATCTTATTTAGTATGCCCAAATAACAAAGGCTTCATCCTTCTTTCATCCAGAACAGTTTCTCAGGATCATTTTATGCTGCTGGAAATTCTGAAAATAAGATAACAATGCAGAAATGGAGAAGGGGTTCCTGCGTGCACCTGGTTGCTTCCCTGGCAAAGAAAAAGGTGTTCTTACCACTTGCTCTAGAATGCAAATTCCTTAAGTTCTAGGTTTCTCAGCTGTGATACTGCCCACTGCACATCAAGCATGCATCTAGATGCATCCCCACTGCCCCATGGAATGGGAATCAAGCACAAATATTCTTTTTTTTTTTAAAGATTTTATTTATTTATTTGACAGAGAGAGAGACAGTGAGGAGGGAACACAAGCAGGGGGAGTGGGAGAGGGAGAAGCAGGCTCCCCACTGAGCAGGGAGCCCGATGCGGGGCTCGATCCCAGGACCCTGGGTCATGACCCGAGCCGAAGGCAGACGCTTAACGACTGAGCCACCCAGGCGCCCCAAGCACAAATATTCTGATGCTCCTGCTGCTTGCTAGGCTATCACTCATACAGTTTTTATCTCTGACATAGGAATCTCTTACCTTTTGTTAGCATCCATGGAACTGTGGGAGGTTAACTTATTAGTGTATCGTTCTTTTGGTGTGTGTTTATTGCTTCTAGAATCCCTACACATTGTCAAATTTATTAAGTAAGGTAACATCCCAGAGCAGGTCATATAGATAATACATTGTTATAAAATATTTTTGAAAAATTAACCTACTTTGTTTTGTAAATGGTATCTAGGTGACTGAACACAATGTTGGACTGAGGGCAAAGACCAGAATTCTTGTCCCTACTTGCCAGTAATTAACTATTAGATCTTGAGTAAAAAGGTAATGTGGTTAATATTCATTGAGTATTTATTGTGTCTATGGCATCTTGCTAAGTTAATATATCATTTAATAGTCATGTATTATACTCAATTGAAAGATTAGAAATGGAGGCAGAGTGATAGGCAGTTCTCCCTAGTTACAGGACTAATAGGAAGCAGATAAAAAAAAAGTCTGGATTCAGGCCATTCAGCTCCAGAGTTATACTCTTAACTTTTTTTTTTTTTTTTTTTATAATGAAAAGATTATGAATGTTGGAAACAGACATACCTTTGCTGATATGTGGGTGTAACTCTATTGTATTTGCGGATCTAGGCAAATTACATAAGCTTCTAAACCTCATTTCCTACAATGGTGGAACACTTAACCTACTCTGAAGGGTGTTTATGTGAATTAAACCAGATCATAGAGGCAGTATCTCCTTGCACATTGTCTGGTATCTTACTGGCTTTCGGTAAATTTTAATGTCCTTTCTCCCAGTGCTTCTGAAATATGTATGTGCCATCAACCGTTTTATGTTTAACCTTGTAGATCTTTCTTTAAAGTGTTAAGTTTATGTTCTCATTTTGTATAACAGCTTTTTCAAAATGATTTTACATTTCAAAAACTCATTTTTCCCACTACCTAGCTCGATGATAAAAGTGGAGAAGTCTTATCTTACCATATTCTGTGCTTTTTGAAATAACTCTCCAAATAGAGGATTAAATGAAAATTCCCTGACTCTCAGATGTACCTAAAAATAAATGGTAGATGTGGTCATATAATTTAATGTTTGAAAAATGATACTTTCTGCAATAATTTACTTAGGAGGTCAACTAATTCTTAGAAGGTAGTTATTATAACTTTTCATTACTGATGATTATAAATTCTATTTTATAACACATATATAAAATCCTGACTTCATAATACTTTTTCCATCAGTTAACAATGTGTTTGTTATAAAAGAAAGCTATAATGCCTTGATGAAAATAGTGAATAGTTCATAAAATCTATGCAGCTCGAATTGGTCTCATAATCTGTTTGCAGTTAGGGAACAAAGTGGTTTACGTTATTGCATGTATTATTACTGATTCTGATCATTTAATTATCAGTTAAGTTTAATCCAAATATTAACTTTGAGAGATCATACATATTTTAGAATATAAACAAAAAGACACCTTAGGGAATGGTTTATTATATTGATATAATTAAATTGCAGGCTGCCAATTAAGAACACATGTATTATTGTGAATTCCTAAGCTTAAAGACAAAGAAAATTACATAAATTCAAAGAAATCTGCCTAACTGAAAATTGAAAGAAAAAAACTTTAAAGTGATTTTTATAAACATATTTTTATAATCATGTTGTTTCTAAGCAAATGGCATGATTCAATTTTTTTCCTACAAAGAAAGAATGTTGTCTTAGACCATCAAAAGATAAACAATTTAAATAAGTAATTCATTATTAAATAATAAAATGTTCTTTTTTAGAATTTTGCACTAATTTCAATGTGATGATGAATTGTAAATTTGAGAGTACTAAGCACAGAGATAGTTCGCCAGCTTCTTTTGTGCACATTAGAGGCCTATTTCAGATACAGACTTCCTTCTCCCAGCTGCCTGGCTTCACAGAAGTTATGGAAGGAAATGATAGCAGGAGTTCAAGGCACACTATGAGAGTACAGCTAGTCTTATTTTTCTTTCTTTATGACAACTTCCAAATTATAGCCTTTTGCCCAGAATCCCAATATTTAGTATAGAGGATTCCTTTAATGAAATAATTTGACTTGCTTTATCTATTTTTAAAATTGTCTAACTTGAATTACTAAATGTGTTAATTCCTATCTGAAGAATTTGCTGTGTATTTAATTTTGTCTTCAACTTATTAAACTTTAGTTTTCTTATAATTTTGTCTTTTAGGGCTGAGTATCCTTACAATGCAATTTTTTTTTTTTAATATTATATCATGAAGACCAGGCCCAAAGAGAGCTGGAATTGAATACTTGCTATCTATTACAATCTGTATCACATTTTTAAGCTGTTTAATTTCATTGAGATACAATTTCTTTATTGATTAACTTCACATGTTTTTTTTTTGTGGTTTGGATTAAATTACTCAATGAGCTACTTAGCATAATGAAAAATCAAGTGAAACTCAACCTAAATGGTGCTTATTTATAGAACTGCATGTTTAGTTGTTTTAGTATTTTTCAAAAGCCTGGCCTAAAGTCTGGCGAACGGTTGGAAGATTCCTTAACAATGGATATTTGCCAGATGCCAAAGGTCGTATGATTTGTTCTAATAAAGAGAGTATATTAACAAGAGGATGTATGATTGGAGACACCGAGTGATCACATTTTGTAAAAATCTTTGTTTTTCTTTTAAAAGATTTTATTTACTTAAGAGAGATATCAAGAAAGAGCACTAGTTGGGGGAGTGGGAGAGGGAGAAGCAGGGTCCCTGCTGAGTAGGGAGCCCAGCTTGGAACTTGATCCCAGGACCCTGGGATCATGACCTGAGCCGAAGGCAGACGCTTAACCGACTGAGCCACCCAGGAGCCCATTGTTTGTTTGTTTTAAAGATTTTATTGATTGGGGCCCCTGGGTGGCTCAGTCGGTTAAGCGTCAGACTCCTGATTTCAGCTTAGGTGGTGATCTCTAGGTCATGAGATTGAGCCCCTCGACGGGCTCGGCACTCCGTGTGGACTCTTAGGTTTTGCTTCCCTCTTTTTTTCACTCCCCCTATATTAATCAGTTTTGTTTCTTAAATTCCACATATGAGTGAAATCATATGGTATTTGTCTTTCTCTGCCTGACTTAATTCGCTTAGCATAATACACTCTAACTCCATCCACGTCATTGTAAAAGTCAGGATTTAATTCTTTTTGATGGCTGAGTAATATCCCATTATATCTATATCACTTCCTCTTTATCCATTCATCAGTGAATGGACATTTGGGCTTTTCCCAAAATTTGGCTATTGTTGCTAATGCTACTATCTTCAGAGGACTTGATGGCAACACTAATCTGCACCATATCCTCATAGATGCCACTTAGCTTTTTAGTTTACCAGGAAAGGAGAATCACAAAGACTTCTACTTGAACTTTCCCTCTCAGGTTCTCATGTAGTATAAAAGGAAGAAAACACAGAGAACTGCTAAATTCTACTTCAACTGGGCTTCCAGGACTTAGAATATAACCAAGGCTGTATTTGCATGCCTACAATGCCCATTGTGAGAGGGACTTGGGACAAAGTTCATGTATCCTGTATCACTATACCTAGTATTTTCACATGGAATTCAGGAAAATCATTGAGTCTTTTCCCCCAACATATCCTTTCCCATTTGTCTCTGCATCATGTTCTTCCCTAAAGAGATGCTGCACACTGTACTACTTACTCATTGCTAGATGGCCCAGGGACACAGGAAAAGGCAGTTCTTGATCTCATTTTTATTGGTCATTATTTGATATTTTGTTTTCTCCATGATGTAACCAGCTCAGTTTAACTAGTGATTATTGTCAGCCTCCCTCCTCTCTATTTCTCAGGCTTCTATTGAGGTGTTTGTTGTCTGTCAGGGCCTCTGGTCAGTACATACCTCACTAAGGAGTCCCCTCATCTTGGCTGTAAAGACTATTCATTCCTATATTATTTTTTATTTGCCTTTTTTCTCATGAGATAAGGGAACTCATGGCCCATGGGATATGTGAGACTATCTGAGCTCCACTCTCCATTCTGGATTCACGCAAGCCTGTGACTAGCAGAGTTCAAGTGAGACAAGTGTCCCTTACTACTAGGCCTTTTTTTTTCCTTGTCTCAGTATGTATGCATGTGTGTTGCATGTATGTGTAGGCTTCTAAGTGTTCAAATTCTACTTTGATTCCTGTTTTTCAAATTCTCTTCCTTTTAGCCAGCCCAGAGCATTTTATCTAGCATAAAGGAAAAAGCAAGGGTGAGAAGACATAGTCTCCACTTGTCCCCATTTCAAATCTATCCTGTTTAACAACAAGATGGTGGCTGTGGAACATAGAATTAATCTTTGTTTTCTAATGTGGATTCTTGCTGATTTGCTCATCCATCTAGCTGTTAATGGTTGTTCAAACAGTAGGGTAGGAAAGAAAACATTAATATTTTTATATACAATGCTGCCAGAAATCAATACTTTACTTACCTTCCTTCTATATGTAATTTGCATTCTTAAAATTTATTTTCCTGATTTATGATTATATGACTAAAGCTTCATCATGAAGAGCTGTCACTGAAATCTATCTTAACTATCACTTCAACTATGACAATTTACATTGATATCTGGAAGTCCTCAAGAGTATGCTTTTGCGTTTTCTTTGTCAATTAGGCATTGCACATTTTGGAAGGTTTTTGTTTTTGTTTTTGTTTTTTTTTAGCATAAACCAGTGATAAAATTTTTCTCAGATAAGCATATCTTACCTATTTCCAAATACAAAGACATTTTTGATCTTATTAAATATTACATAATTTACTCACATTGATAGATTGAATGAGTTTGATGTCATAGATACCCAGGTAATTCTCTTCCACATATGTCTAGTTTTCACTACATTTTTATGACTGGAAGTGACTGTGTTTTTGGGGAAATTAAAATTATGTCATGAAGAAACACTAATCAAAAGGGTTGAGCATTAATACACATTCTACTGAGTCACCACCATAAGATTTTGGACAAGTTACTGACCCACCTGAGTAATTTTTTCATGTTCCAAAAGAAGTATAAAATTACCAAGATTTATATTTATGAATTATTTTCTAGAAAATGACTCTGATACGCATTTATATTAAAAAGTATATATAACTGCACATAACTTACCACAATTATATTATTCAGATATACATGATATATAGGTGGAAACATTAATACTGTGTTATAAATCACCAGTGGTGGTGAAATCATAATGGATACATTACGTTGCATTTTTCATTTTTATTATATGAAAATTCATTTCATTAAAATTGAAAAAATAGGACCATAATCTTAGTTAATAAGTCAAGGTAAAAAGATGCGAGCGTATACGCTTCTATAAGATTTAAATATTGTTACAAATATATAGCATTACAGGAAACAAATGAACATTCAATTCACCAAGAGAGAGGCTGAATAAAATAAGTTACATACTGTGTCTTATGGCCAAAGATAGCTAATTTAAGTTGATTAAAAAAATTAAAGCATACTTATGTAAAAGTTAGTGATGCATGGTGTCTTCATTTTATTCTATATCTTTGAGTATATATTCCATTAAAATGTTTTACATACGTGGATACAACATGGACACATAGCTAAAGATTGTGGTCTTCTACTTCATTCATAGACAGAGGTATTAACTTTAAGTGTTTAAATTAACTACAGAGGATCTGTTAATAAATGTTATCCCAGAAAAATGAATGCAAGAGCAACTATGGGAGAAAGGGAGGAGAGGAGGTGGCAAACTGGTTGGGTGTGATGTTGATAAAGGCTGTATGCAACAGAATATTCTATAGGTGGTGTTAGAAGACAAATAAGCTCTTCTTTCTCACAAGTATGGCTGTGAAAATTGTACATTCATAGTACTTTGCTCATACGTTATTACATTGTTCACCAAAAAAAAAATTTTGTATTTTTAGTATGTTTTTTAGATTAAATGATTTTGTTAGCGTATGATACTAAAATACCTATCAAAATTGTGTCACTATTACTCTTCCTTTTGACTGCTATAAATGTATTCTCAAAGAAATTTTAAAATTAAAAAAGAACAAATTAAATGTTAAACACCTATGCAAATATTTCAGAAAAAGGATCATTTTTAGATTTTTTTAAAGATTAATCTATTTTAGAGAAAGAGAGAGAGCAGGGGGAGGAGCAGAGGGAAAGAGACAAGCAGACTCCACACTGAGTGTGGAGCCCAATTTGGGGCTCGATCGCACGACCTTGACATCATGACCTGAGCCAAAATCAAGAGTCGTATGCTGAACCAACTGAGCTACCCAGGCACCCTGAGAAAGGATCATTTTAATGGAACAAATATGAGAAAGATGCTATAAAAGTCTAGTCCCTTTAAAACAAGTATCCTAGTATATTTCTTCATTATTCGAACACATTGACTTGAAGTAACATATAGTTACATAAAAACTGGTTATTGGTTATTTCTTTTAGAGACAAGCAATTAATAATAATTTGTATTTACCCAAATGTTTTAGTAATAATTATAATACCTTATTAAGCTAAATTATTTTATATATGCAACATTTATTTCTTCTACTAAAATGTTTGGTTCAATTCATAAGACATTTTATCATACCTTTATTTATAAACATATGGAATGTCTACATTTGATTGCTTCCCTTTTTATTATTATATTTAAATGTACTTGTCTGGATATTACAAGGACATATATTAGTCCCAGTTCACATCTGTCATTTATCAAAAGAAAAAAAAAAAAACAGACTGTATTCATGAAATGGTGGTTGAATCAATTTTGAATTAATTACGGAGCCACTGTGAAATGTATATAGATAGAACAAGAAAATTTTATATATTTTTTAAAAAAGCATTTCCCATTTGCTCCCAAGCCTATAAAACAGCATCCATTACGCATTATTTAAAAAAAACAACAACAAAAAAAAAAACTTTATCTACCTATTTATGTACCCTGCAAATTACACTTGCTTTATAACTGAGGTCTGGCACCCTAAGATCTAAAATTCACCCCCAGCATCTTTGAAACTGTAACTGTGGCACCCAATAGAATTACTTATTACTCAAATTTTAAGACATCTGAAGTTAGAACCAAAATTTCAGTTCTGAACTATGTTACTATATCAAGAATTGTACCACTTAACTATTTTTAAATTAATTTTAAGTGATAAAATTCTAAAGTTTGTTAATAATCCTAAAATATTAGATCCTGTCTTTTTATAAGTGTCAATTGTGAATAATTTCCCTGCAAGAACTTAATTGGTTAAACAAATCTGAACAAAGCCAGGTAAACCTCAGGTTTAATTTGCATACATTTATCTAAGTCCTTCAAATTCAGTCATTACACAGTGACAGACTAAATATGAATGTAACTAATTGGTAAAAAATCTCTTAATTAACAGAAGTTTTAGTTCAAACAGATGGAAATACAAAGGTCAGTGTGTCCAGCTGGGTGAAATATTTTAATCCATGATAAGCAAAAGCAAAGTGCAAGAGAATTAAAAGCCTAGAGACAGATGTGTAGAGGAAGAAAGTGTCTGAATGCATGATTTAAAAGTGTGCTTGGAGTGTCCTGAAAACTTATTTCCATGACAATGTAAGAGTGCAAATGACATGTTTTAATGAAGTGACAATAAAATGTCAAGAAGACTGAATCAGATTTATTGGTGTCAAAATCTGCCCTTGTCAATAGGATTCATATATTTACAGTAAGAAAAATCCTTAAATTAAGCTAACAAAAGTTTCTGTAATTTGGCATGTTTGAAATGCATTAATGGATACTGAAACTCTGATTCTTAGAAGGAGCAAACCTGCAGGCATGTGCACATATAGACACATACACAAGCTACATGAAATAAACACATATCACACACAAACATACGTATCAGCAACTCACCTCATTGACAACTATAATGGCATTTAAAGAGGAAGAGGCCTTTATTTTTATATGGAGATAGCAGAATAAAAGGAAACTAAGCAGAGAACACTCATAGAACCTGATACTTTCTTTTGTAGATTCTGATAAGACTTCCCCCCCCCCCCAAACTTTACCAAACTAAACTTTGACTTTGGAGAAGATATTACTCAATTGGAGGTTTAAATTTTGGAAACTTCTAAAGTAAAACTTATTTTTTGATTTCATATAATAGGTGGATCAAGGGAAATAGTACTTAAAGAACAAACAGAAACCTTGAGGTCTCATCTACATGTAGACCTGATTTACATGACAAGATCCTGGGCTTCCAAAGCAGTAATAGGATGAGTCTTTTTCAAGGTTTTAGGGAGGGTGACTGTATTTGCATGTGGAAGTAATGTAGTTAATTTGTGGCCAGAGAGTAAACTGTGGTAGATTAAAGATGGCCACCATTTTTTGCAGTTACTTTCACCAGGGGTTAGAATAAAATTCTCTTATCTTGACTTGGGCCGGCCTGAGTGACTTACTTGACCAATAGAATGGGGAGAGTGATAATATAGGACTTCTGAGACTAAATTATAAGAAGACTTGTAGCTTTCACTCAGACCTCTTGGAATGTTCATTCTTAGAACCCAACTGTCGGGCGCCTGGGTGGCTCAGTTGGTTGAGCGACTGCCTTCAGCTCAGGTCATGATCCTGGAGTCCCAAGATCGAGTCCCGCGTCGGGCTCCCTGCTCGGTGGGGAGCCTGCTTCTCCCTCTGACCCTCCCCCCTCTCATGTGCTCTCTGTCTCTCTCATTCTCTCTGTCTCAAATAAATAAATAAAATCTTAAAAAAAAAAAAGAACCCAACTGTCATTCCACTGGAAGAAGCCCACACCCAAGGAGCTCAGTTGAAAGCTCCAGAAGGAAACAAAAGGAATCCTACAACTGAGAGTCCCAGCTGGGCCACTGATCAAAAACCAGCATCAATGTGCCATGTGTGAATCACACTGACAGTAAATCTTGTAGCCCTACATAAGGCACCTTGGTTGTCACTATGTGAAGTAGAGAAGAGCTGTCATCTGAGCATTTCCCAAGTTGCAGATTTGTGAATAGAATAAATAATTAATGTTGTTTTAAGTTATAACTTTGCCCAAAACAGCAGATAATCAGAAGAGTCATGTATCATGAGACATTCACACTAAAATATTCATGTATCCTTATATTCTCTGGTTACACATCTCAAGCATTCACTTGATACTCTCCTAATCCTGTCTCCAAACCTTATCCAGGTCTATTGACACATTTGCAGATATGTTCATATTCCTACTGAGGGTTCAGGAAACTCTGAGAACCCCTCAGGCCCATTATTTACAATCTCAGCTCAGTCACTGCTGTTGTGAGGCATGTGGATCTCTCTAGGACAATCTTTCTAGAGGCTATCCTTAGAAGGTAAGCAATAATTTTTGTATTCTGAAATTTCAAAACATAAATGGATGGTTCTTCCCCCCCCCCTTCTTCTTCCTAACTCAAACGCTAAAAACTTCATGCCCACATTTAAGTTCATGTTAAATTGCATTGAATTCTCATTGACTGGATGAAATTTAATCCTCTTTTAAGATGGGATTTCTTTCTTTACATAATCCTGTATTATCCCTTTTTCTATATTCTGAATTTCTGTGTATGATTTATTTTTTTAAAATTCTCAGCCCATAGGGTTAAAATAATTATTTGATAAAATTAGATCTTGGAATTGAAGGCTCTTTTTAGGTGGAGTTTATCTTTCATGCATTGTGTTACTCTATTTTAGAACTCAGTATTAAAAAACAGATTCTTTATTTCAAACATATCATTTTCTTCTAGACAGTATATATAGAAATTCTTAACTGCTGAATCAGTAGTTGGGGTGGTATCATGAGCACAAGGAGGCAAAGGCAGATCAACCTTGATTTTCACTCAAAATATTTTTATTATTATTATTATTATTATTAACAATGCCTGGCTTCATAAACAAACTTATAATAGAAAGGCTTTTTTTTTTTTAAGCCAGGAAGCAATATTTTGTTTTAATGCTGTCAAGCCAAATAATCAAGTCTCCAGGAATACTTAAAGCCTTAAAAATTCTTTATCTACTTAATTCTCACTCTTACCCCAAATGTCACTAGCATTTTGATAAAAGTGCAATTACAGGAAATTGCTCTAGCAGAAATATTTTGGCAACCACAGTAAACCAATCAATAGTACATAAGGTTCATAATGGTGTAAACTTTAAGGGAAGGAGTGAACATGTTTGCTATAAATGCTTCTCACCAGAAATGTTGGCAATTACACAAAATATTTAAACCTCAGTTGTCAAATGAGCACCAATGGGGGAAATTTATAAGTAAGGCTAATAGATTCAAGCCACAAAATCTAAGTATATAGCAATATTCAGAATGATATTTTGTGAAAATAAACATTTCTATAGTCTATAAATTCTATATAATCTCTCCTTTCAATAATTTTGTTTAAAAGTTTTTGACCTCAGTAAACAGGAACACTGAAACTTAGTGTTTTCCTATAATTTGGGAGGCATATAACAAATGGAGGCGCTACCCCTGGAGTTCTTCCAGAGATAATGATTAACCAAGACAAGTAAAATGAAGACCACCCAGAAGATGAGAGCTCATCTCTACAGACATTTTAAAGATTTCCTTTAATTCACTATCTCTGTCCTGACTTACCCTAATCCTTATGCTTTCTGTATCCCTCTTAAAATATCTAATCTCTGGTGCTAATATAACTAAGCATGATTAATTTTAAAATCTGACATAGAAACGTGAATTACCACTTGGCTAGTATCCCAAGATAAATGTTTCTAAAAAAGGGAACTCTAATCCATGTGATGCATTGAGGATACATTTGTTTTGGTGAATTTTCTGCTTCTCCTTGGCAACTGACGGTCAGTATCCGAGAAAAGAGAGAGAGAGAGAGAAAATATATGAATATCCTGTGTTCCAACATTTGCTGATAATCAGATGTTTGGAGTTTAGAACACATTTTCTTATAGAAATGATATTATCTATAGATGTTTGAAAGCCCATGTGTTCTTAGTTTGCCAGGAGGAACATTCAGTGTTAACTGCTGGACCAGTGATTTCTAAGCACTAAATAGTAGGGTGCCTTAGAATCAATGGATAGACACTTGGCTATAACAGACTATAGTTCTTAATTTACAAGAAATACAAGGCTATATTTATAAAACTTTTTAAAAATACATGTTTTCAAATCAAAGGCTAACATGATACTCACTGATAAAGTCTTTCTACCAAGATAAGAATTCATGAATATAATATCCACTACTATTATTTTATGAAAGCCTGATTAAAAATGTCTATTTATTCCAGAATATTTACATGTGTCAGGCCTTACTCTAGAAGCTATAAATACAACTGTGAATGGTGAAGAAAAGGCATCTGCCTTCACAATGGTTACATTTTAGTTGGGAACCAACAATAAAGACAGATAATTTCAGATTTGGGCAGGAAATGTCTCCCAGGAAAGTAATAGTTATGCTGGATGTTTATTGCTGATAAGGCACCAATCACATGACTATGTTGAAAAATAATATTCCAGAAAGAATGAACATCTTGCTTGTGTGAAGGTATTGATTTGGGAATAAGTTTAGTGTGTTCAAGGATAGAAAAGAAAGTGTAATTGAGACACAATAAAGAAGAAGATATAGGTACAAAACAACATTAGTAGAAAGGGTCTTAATCATGTAGGGTTTTAAAGGTCACTGCCAGTAGTTTAGATTTTAACACAAATATAGTCACTGAGAGATTTTTAAAGATTTCTTCTTTTAAAAGGCAATACAATCAAATGAGAATCCATTGCAATAAACATGAGGACTGAGAAAAATAGAATAAAAAGTCATTATCCCAAAATCTATAGTACATGTAGATACAGATTTGTTAAATAATTTAGAGGAAAAGAATTCCATTCAAAATGCCCACAATATCAGACTTGGGAGGAAATGGAAAAATATGATACATTAATTGCAAAGACAGAGAACAAACAATATTTATGGCATCATTCACCATGAATAGCTTTGTACTCAAGAACAATGAAAAAAAGTTAAAAGCAAAAAAGTCAAGACCTCGTAATGAACATAGTAATTATTAACAACAGGAATATGAGCCTATGTTAGAACCAAAGAAATTCCAATAATTTTCTCATGCAATTGGATGTATTACAGTAGACAGCTTTACAATGTCATGTTAGTTGTCTTAGTCTTGCAGTAGTTGGAGTTTTTTTTTTTAATTTTTTAAATTTTTTTTTAAAGATTTTATTTATTTATTTGACAGAGAGAGAAATAGTGAGAGCAGGAACACAGCAGGGGGAGTGGGAAAGGGAGAAGCAGGCTTCCCACAGAGCAGGGAGCCCGATGCGGGGCTCAATCCCAGGACCCTGGGATCATGACCTGAGCTGAAGGCAGACGCTTAACGACTGAGCCACCCAGGCGCCCCAGTAGTTGGGAGTTTTTGTTTCTTTTGTTTCACCTGATGAAAGAAACAACCCTATTTGTATTATTCAAGAAAAGATTTCCAAGTCAGTGCACCAGCAAATACTTCTGTGATGAAATTTGGCTCACTTAAATTGTTGAGTATTTTCATACACATAAAAATTATGATTTTATTAGTTCATAGTAGTAAAACAGACTTTAGGAAACTCATTCTACTGGTGGCATCCTTCCATGCTTACACACCTCTCCAGAAATGAAATTGATGGTCTGATCCACTTTCCCCAAAATTGTGGATTTGAGATGAGATGATTAAAGAAAATCATCTAATTTCAACCCTTATGACTTAACATTTTCCAGTTCACTTTTCTCAATTATTATAGAGTGTGAATGAAAAACTACTGGTGGAAACTATTAAAACACAGTGCAAAAGGATATTAAAAAATAGCAGATTTCTGTTTCAGCTCAGAGACAGAGAACAGGAAAGATGTCACCCCCCCCCATCCCTTACAAGACTGCACATTATAGATTTCTTGTGAGCTCATAAGAAAACTGAGAACCAAAGGCAAACTGCCCTACTAAAATCAAGAGCTGGATCCAAGACTTCAGTGAGACACAAAAATTGAGCATTTGCTTACCTCGGCAAAAGTGCCAAAGGCCATAAAGTCTGGGGGATGCTACAAAAAACTGGACAGGAAGTGTTGACAAATTGCTAGAGGCAAAGTTTGGGCAAGCAATGTCAGTAGGTAAACAAGCATGGGGAAGTCCCCACCTCTTTATTGTATTTTCCTCCAGGAACCCATCAGGCTCTCAGTGAGAAAAGTCCTGAAGAATAAGGAGAAAGCCCATCCTTCCCCAGATTGCCACCACCCCCCACAGTGGTACAAGCTGGTAGATGGGAAGAACAGTCACTGCAAAGCCACCCAGACACATTTACCCTATGTCCTCAGGCTATTAAATTAAAAAGGCAATAAATTTAAATGAAGAGAATTATATAATATAAATTCTCAGAATTAAATTAGACATTAATAACTGAGGGATATCTGGAAAATCTGCAAATATTTAGAAATTTAAAAATAAACTTAGAAGCAACTAGGGAACAAAAGAGGAAGTATCAGGTAGACAATAAAAAATAAACTTTTGAAATAAATTTAAAATAAAAAAAACAATTATCAAAATTTGTAGGATTCAGCTAAGGCAGTGCTTAAAGGTAATTCTTTTTCACAAATGCACATAGTAAAAAAGAAGAAAGACTTAAAATGAAAACCCTAAGCTCCCACCTTAGGAAAATAAAGAAAAAAATATATATGCTAAACTTAAAGGCAGCTGAAGGATTAAAATAATAAAAATCAGAACAGAAAACAGTAAAATTTAAAATAGGAAGTAGTAGAGAGAATAGGAGAAGCAAAAGTTGGTTCTTCGAAAATATAAATAAAATTGATTGAAAACATGAACCACAACATGTATGTCACAACCTCATAAACATTAACTCAAAATTGATCATAATCATAAAGGCAAAACATAAAAATATAACATTGCCGAAAGAAAATGCAGAATATCTATGTGATCTTGGTTTAGAAATATTAAAAGATTGGTCTTTATCAAAATTAAATACTTTGCTCTGTGAAACTTACTTTTACAAGAATAAAAAGACAAGCTACAATCTTAGAAAAAAATGCTTACATACCATATATATTATAAAGAACTTCTATCCAGAACATATAAAGAATTATTAAAATAGCAACTAAAAAATCAATTTAAAATGATTAAATGTATATGTATTAAAAATATACTGATGACAAATAAAAAGCTCAAAAGAGGCTTTACATTCTTATTACTAAGAAAATGCAAATCACAGCCAGAATGAGATAACACAACACATCTATTTGAATGGCTAATATTTAAAAACAAAAACAAAACAAAAAAGCCTAATGATACCGAATGTTAGCAAAGATGTGAAGCAACAGGAACAATATGGATCAATTTTAAATGAATTTTGATAATGAAGGAGCCAGATGTGAAAGGCTACATATTGTATGATTTCCATTCATATGACATTCTGTAAAAGGCAAAACTATAGGTCTAGAAAACAGATAAATGATAGAGATTGGGGGTGGAGGCCTTTTCTACAAAGGGGACACGGGGAATTTTAAATGATAGAAGCTATTTCACATTGCGTTGGGGTAGTGGATACATGACTATGTATTTATCAAAACACACAGAACTGTTCATCACAAATTTAAATGTATGCTAGTTTTAAAAAACTATGAAATAAACTCTCAAAAATAAATAAAAATAATCATGAACCAGGATGTCAAAGGATCCCAAGATAGAATGCAGACGACAAATGAATGGGATTGTCATAAAAATCTATGACCTAAGAGCACTAAATGGGGCATGGGAGGGACAGCAGACATGGTAACTTTGAAAAATGGTGTTTTGACTGCAAATTCTAAATTAAAGGCAAAATGAACAATACATAAACATTGTAAACAGTAAGTTTATTTTTCATGATGTATGGGTTAACAATTCTGATACTACTTTTTATACATATTGGGGTTGAACAAATAAGTGAACGGATGGTGAATGGTGAGATCCAGATTTTTCACTGTCAGAGAGAAAAGTTACAGATCAGCAGGAGGGCCAGGCTATAATGAATCCTGCGGTGCTGTATTACAGTTGGAAACATCAGCATGAACTTATGTTTATTTGTGTGTGTGTGTGTGGGGGGGGGGTGTATGGATAGATAGATATAGACATATGTAAGGATATGTATGTGTTTTCACATATATACATATACATACATATAGTTGGGTAGATACAGAAACAATTATTATAAATATGAATATAAATGGATTGGTATACATATATGTACTATCTGGTTCTTTCTGCCTAGAGCACCTAGAAGCAATGACGCCAAAAACATATAACACTCCCGACACTTAAATCTTATTTCTAAATACTAATCTCCCAGTAAAAGGATGCTGGACTCCTTGGAGCAATGGTTGATTCTAGACTGGGGAAAGCAAAATACAAGATGAGCCTGGAACTCTTGTAGCACAAAATGTAAGGAAGTACTCAAAAACCAAAGGATAAGCGTATGTCAAAGGGAAGCAGGAGTCAACCTAAAGATTTCCCAGTGCCCAAATCTGGAAAAATATTAGCAACAAAATAATTAACATAGTTCCAGATAATAACCCAAAGTATAAAATAAAAATACATGAATATCTCCTGATATAATGAATGATTGCAAAAGTAAATAAATAAGAGACAAATCTTACAGAAGTATCCTAAATAACATGTACACATACTCCTGTTTCAGGAAGTGGAAGTTAGCTCTCCCACTCATCATGTGAAATGGATTTCATTGTAGAGAAAGGGAAAATTAGCACCCTCCAGTGGAGAAGATGACCCCGATGTCCTAACCAAGTGACCAAATTAAAGCTACCAATGATGTCATGTGGCTATCTTGTTGCCCTTGTGTGATGCAATGGGATGGGAATGGCACATCACTTCTAAAGACCCATAACCCCAGTCTGATTATGAGGTACAAACCTCAGAAACCCAAATCAAGTTAAACCTAGGGACATCTTTTACAAGACTTTCCAAGTACACCTCACAACTGTCAAAGTTATCAAACCTGAGAAAGACTCAGAAACCACAATAGGCTAAGTAGACATGATCACTAGATACAATGTTGTATCCTGAATTGGATCCTGGAATAGAAAGAGTACAGTCATGGGGAAACTGGTGAAATCTAGAGTCTGCATTTTAGTTAATATTAACTAAATATTGTTGGTTTCTTACACATGATAAAGATATCATGATAATACAAGATGATAACATTAGGGAAACTGAAATTCTGTTTCTGAATTTTCTGTAGAAAATTCTGAAATTTTCTATACTGTCCTTGTAAATTTTCTGTAAAACTAAAATTGTTAAAAACCAAAAATTATTAAAGAAAACTAAGAGTCTATATTTCCACACTTTATAGAATATAACACAGGGTAATCGTGCCTATTTTCTATAGATATTGGTATTGCAAAACTGAACAGTTAAATGACAATATACAAATATTAAGTGACAAAAAATAAGATTGGACTATTTTTTTAAAGAAAGATGCTGGGTTTTCAGTTACAAATCAGGAGAAGTTAAAAAAAAAACAGTAATATATTTATCTTTTTTCAATTTTGAACTTAAAAATACTGCTGCCAAAAATCAAACATATCTGCATTATTTCACAGAGTATTTGTATGTGTGATATTGTGATTTCTAATAAGAAATACATATTTGAGGGGTGCCTGGGTGGCTCAGCCGTTAAGCATCTGCCTTCAGCTCAGGTCATGATCCCAGGGTCCTGGGATCGAGCCCCGCATAGGGCTCCCTGCTCTGTGGGAAGCCTGCTTCTCCCTCTCCCACTCCCACTCCCCCTGCTTGTGTTCCCTCTCCCGCTGTCTCTCTCTCCGTCAAATAAATAAATAAATATCTTAAAAAAAAAAAAAGGAAATACATATTTGATCTTTGTCTCCATTTCTGGCATAGAATTCCTAATGCCCTTGGAATTCCTAAACTATGACAGTGATAAGGGTGTCTTTTGTCATGTTAATGAAGCAACTTTTGGACCCTGTGTAAGGATGAAGGCTGGTTGCCAGGGAAACCAATCCTCTGATAAGAGAGTTGGAACTTCAGTCTCATTCCCTGACCTCAGGGGAGGGGAAATGGACTGGAGATTGAATCAATTTCCAATGGCCAATGGTTTAATCAGCCATGACTAAGTAATGAAGCTTCCATAAAAAAACAAAAGGACAGAGTTTATAAATCTTCTGGGTTGATGAACACAGGGAGATGTGGAGAGAGTAGTGTTCCTGGAGCGAGCACCAAAGATCCATGCCCCTTCTTCATACCTCACCCTAGATATCTCTTCCATCTGGCTCTTCCTGGGCTATACACTTTCATAATAAACTGGTGATCTAATAAGTAAGATATTTCCCTGAGTTCCATGAGCCCATCTAGCAAATTAAACAAGCCCAAGTTGGGGTTCCTTGGAATCTCCAATCTATAGCTAGTCCATCAGAAGCCCAGCCTTTCAATTGGTGCCTTAAGTGTGCCTGTCCCAGGGACAGGGGTGGGTAAGGGGTGGGGTTGGGTAGTCTTGTAGACTGAGCCTTCAAACTATGAAATCTGAAACTATCTACTGATAAGTAGTGTCAAAATTGAGTTGAATTGTAGGGCACCCAGCTGGTATAGCAGAGAATTAATTGCTTGGTGCCATAAGAAAACCCCCTCACCCACCCCCCACTCCCTGCCTAACACATGTTGGAATTGGGTTCAGAGCCCCTATAGTAAGGGAAATACTTTAGTAAAAAATAATTGTTATCATAATTTTTGTATCTACCCACTGAAATTGCTTCCTGCCTATTGTAACCTTCTGAATTTGCAATGCCTAACCTAGGCTCGCTGGAAATTATACTGGTGGTTTTTTGCTTTGTTTTTTAAGAGGTAGGAAAGCAGAGAAGATGTAGGGATTCTAGGAGACAATATGTAGCACTTCTGTAATACTACCGAAGTCACTGGGTTTTGTTTTTGAGCTGGCCATGAAATCAGTAGTGTTAGCAGCTCAGGCCTTTAAAGCGGCCAGAGTAGGGAGCAATTAAACAGACTTGATACTGGGCACTGGGGCACCCAATCCTGGTAAATGTCTTTTTGTATAAATTTTTATAAAACAAAAAACAAACAAAAACATTAGAGTTGCTCCCATGTAGATAAACGTGAGAGAGATCAATCTAGAGGGATGGAAGCAAGAGCAGTATCTATCCATTGCTAGAGAATAAAGGAAGTAAGGATGACTGGAGGGAGGGAGGGGAACAGGTAATTTGCAAAACTGAACAAATTTTATTCCCATAATTTTTTCTCTCTATAAATCAAGAATTGGGCCATTACTAAGAATGAGGTATGTGGTTAGGAGATTAGGATCTTGGGATCATAAAGCTATGTAGAAATTACTTTTGTGCTATTTGAGGAGAAAAATGATTTTTTTCCAACTTACTAAAATGGCCATAGTTTAAAAAAACAGATAATTCTCAATCTGGAAATAAGTGAGACATCTAGGATGTAAGTATAACTTTTTTTTTAAATTTTATTTATTTATTTGAGAGGGAGAATGAGATAGAGAGAGCATGAGAGGGGGGAGGGTCAGAGGGAGAAGCAGACTCCCCGCTGAGCAGGGAGCCCGATGCGGGACTCAATCCCGGGACTCCAGGATCATGACCTGAGCCGAAGGCAGTCGCTTAACCAACTGAGCCACCCAGGCGCCCCGGATGTAAGTATAACTTCTTACTGGTCTGATTACATCGCATCTCAGAAAGCTGAGTTTTGCTTTGTGTTTTTGTTTCTTTGTTTTCTGCCATTCTAAGTTTCCACTTTAACCACCAAAGTTTTTATTTATAAGTGTCTCACCCACAGTAATGGGTAACAGATCATGGAAACCAAAGACCAAAGTCAAAGCTGAAATTGCCATAGAAAACTACCACTCCATAATCATTTACTTTTCAGAGGCTTAGCCAAGCAGTCCTGTACCACAATAAGCCATAAAAATGTTCAAGATTGATGGCCTTAATTATGAGAGCAGTACAAAAGTCCTTGGAGCAGTGAAGTAGGCAGAGGGTTTCTCAAGTACAGCAAAAGGGTATCTTTGAATCAAATTCATTCAACTCACCATTTAAGAAGGTTACTCAGACCAGCATCTTCGGAAAGAAATATCACAAAAGGACACATTTATAATTTTTCACACATTCAATAAATACTGTAAAATATGTATATATTATGAGCTAGTGATATTTTATTTTATAAAATGTGTTTATGGGACTGCACCAAGATGCCTAATACCAAACTGTAGTAGTATTTGACTTCAGCTCAAACTGTTGCCATATAAATCCATGTTATCCATGGGGTGCCTGGCTGGCTCAGCCAACAGAGCGTATGACTCTTGATCTCCTGGTCATGAGTACAAGTCCCATGTTGGGTGTAGAGATTACTTAGAAAAAAACAATTAATGTTATCCAAAGCAATGTGCATATATCTATGTGAAGATGCAAGACCATGGAGTACAGAAATGAGATATTATAAATTTTACATATGTATGTGTATATTTTTCTTTGTAGGTGATATTATACAGAGATTATGTACATATATATGAAATTTACAAAGAGGCATTAAGCTTTTGTACTATATAATAATCTAGATTCCATGTCATACCATCATTTGGTCCTATATTTCAGTGTCCGGCAACAACTCATGTATTTGAGATGTCCTGATGGAGATACCATGTGCAGAGAGGGTGAGTATGGCCTTAGGGAACTATTCCAAATTAAGTGTTTTGAGATGTATTCTAATTAATTACATCTAATTAAACAGAATATCATCTAATTTTAATTGAGTTAACCATGACAAAATGGATGAGTGATTTAAAAAACAATTCTTATGAGGAAACTATGGATTAGAAACCATTATAAGTGTAAATGAGAGCCTCAGAGCTGACATGCTTCTACTTCTGCTATGAATCTGTGTTTTAAAAATGTCTGTTTACAGAATATTAAATATTGTAAAGAACATCACAGATAATTATATAATTTTACCTCTCATGTTCCTCTACACATTTCAAAAAAAAAAAAAACTAGGAATACTTTTATGTAGACAGAATGCAACATCACATTTAACAAAAATAAAAATATCATGTAATCTCTTGTCAATGATCAAACTTCCCTGATTTTCTCAAACTTACATTTTTATATTTGATCATTCAATCCTGCTTCTAAAACAAATCCACACAGAATTTTTAAGCCAATTTTAATCAAGAGCTTGGAGTTTGTAAGCTTCTTGGACTGTGATTTAATATTTTTTTATCACCTATGGAAAATTCCTGGCAAGTATATTTCAAATATGCCATCTTCTCCATTCTCTCTACCTTCTCCATCTAGAACTCCAATTACAAATACATGCAACATTCTCCATGTTCCTTTTTTTCTCTTTTATGCTTTTCCTTTTGTCTTGCTGTTGTTAAAAGATAAACTGAAGTATATACATATATATATACATATATTTCTTTTTTAGTTTATTTGAGCAAAAATTGATTCAAATTGGGCAGCTCCAAACTGGTAGTGATTAGGAGTTCTCCATCAACAAGAGCTCAGGGAGAAACTTTGATAATGAAAATGTGAAAGCAAAGTAAAGAAAGTATTGGTTGGCTATAGCTTACACCTACTTAAGCTTTGTGATTAGTTGTCCTTAGGTTTCAATTTCATAACCTTCAAACATTTACAGGCTTAGATTCTGGTTTACTTACATAGGTCACCATGGTGTTAGAGCCAGCACAGTCTAATGGTCTCCTTGTTTAATTAATGTAACTCTGTGCTTCAACCTAGATTTCCTGTTGATCAGTCCATTAATCCTTTGTTCTTTTTTTTTTTAAGATTTTATTTATGGGGCGCCTGGGTGGCTCAGTCCTTAAGCGTCTGCCTTCGGCTCAGGTCATGATCCCAGAGTCCTGGGATCGAGTCCCACATCGGGCTCCCTGTTCAGCGGGAAGCCTGCTTCTCCCTCTCCCACTCTCCCTGCTTGTGTTCCCTCTCTCGCTGTGTCTCTCTCTGTCAAATAAGTAAATAACATCTTTAAAAAAAAAAGATGTTATTTATTTATTTGAGAGAGAGAGAGCGCAGGTGGAAGGGAGGCGCAGAGAGAGAGGGAGAAGCAGACTCCATGCTGAGCAGGGAGCCCGACACGGACTCTGTCCCAGGACCACGAGATCGTGACCTGAGCCGAAGGCAGACGCTTAACTGAGACCCCCAGGCACCCCAAACTCTATTTAATTCTTTTTTTTTAAAAGATTTTATTTATTTAACAGAGAGAGACATAGCGAGAGCAGGAACACAAGCAGGGGGAGTGGGAGAGGGAGAAGCAGGCTTCCCGCAGAGCAGGGAGCCTGATGTGGGACTCGATCCCAGGACCCTGGGATCATGACCTGAGCCGAAGGCAGACGCTTAACGACTGAGCCACCCAGGCGCCCTATTTAATTCTTAATTTTACTTTCAAAATTTATATTGTATTCATTTATATACATCAGACATCTTTTGAAATTCTTTGAAAACATATTAATGATATTTGTTTTAAATCCCCTGTCAAATAACTGAAATGTATTAGTCACTTAGTGTTTGCATCTATTTTCTATTATTCTCACTTGGTTTTCAGGGATTAGGACATCATTTTTTTTTTCTCCATGTTTTATCAAATGACTGACATTGCATTTCAAAGTCTGTCAAGGTCCAGGCTGGTGATATATTCTCACAAAAAGCAATAAGCATTTTTTTGCTGGGAAGGTGGTGTGCGAACAGATCATCTTCATCCTGTTCAAGGTTGACTTAGGCATTGGTACGGCTGGTTTATTTCAGATTTTTCTTTAATTTTAAGGTCTTTTACCTGGAGTGTAGCCCTTGTGCAATCTTAACCCAAACTCTGACTTTTTTCAGTATTGCATGGCTGGCTGAAGAAAGCCCTCCTTGGCTTTTTAGTTTCCCAGCTGTTACTTTTTCCTGGTTTCTTAGAATTATTCCCTGTGCATACTTATCTTAAAAGCCTGCAAAAAACTTTGAAGTGATAATTCATGCAGATGTTTGGGTTTCTCTTCAGCCCCTTCACTGCTGGACTTGCCTCTTACAACTCAGCAGTTTGGGCAGCCATGACCTTCAACGTGTATATTTAGCCCAGTGAGACTGCAGCTTTACTTTGGTTTGTTTGCCCATGCCACCTACCAGCAAGTATCCTCAGGGAGAAAGACTGAGAGTGTGTCCTGCGCATAAGACTTCTCCATTCCACAGGAATAGTAGCTTTTCAATTTCTGCCCATATCCTTTGTGCTACAATGTTTTCAAACAGCTTCTCTGTGTATCCTGTAATTTTTTCCTGTCTTTTCAGAGAGGATTTTTCAATGTAAGTATTGCATCATAGGTAGAACCAAAAGTTCCCATTTGGTGTGTTATATTATTTATTTATTGTTTTAGTTTTTATTTATTTATTTGACAGAGAGAGACACAGGGAGAGAGGGAATACAAGCAGGGGGAGTGGGAGAGGGAGAAGCAGGATTCCCGCGGAGCAGGGAGCCCGATGCGGGTCTCAATCCCAGGACCCTGGGATCATGACCTGAGCCGAAGGCAGACGCTTAATGACTGAGCCACCGAGGCGCCCCGTGTTATATTATTTCTACACTATCAGAACACATAATAATTGCATAGAACATTTTCATCATTTTATTCTCTATTACTCATCTTTTTTCTTCTGTAAATAGATACATCAATGCACAAGCTTATAAAGTTTATCCAATCATTCCAAGGTTGTCCAATGTTTATTTTCTAATGGATACCCTGGAGAAATTCAGGAGTTAAATGTCTCTGAGCATTGCATGGTCCTAAAAATTGGAGTCTAGAGTGTGTATTTGAAAATGGTATACCTAGATAGAAACACAATCCTGCATTGCATTTTCTTTATTGACATTCTTAAAATATTTTCTAGTATGAAATGTTGATATTTTTTTCTGGATCAAGAATTCGATAATGAAGTGGGTTTTTGTTTGTTTGTTTGTTTTGTTTAGTACATACCTTTATTTTCATTTTTATATTTTTCCTTACAGTTAAAGTCCAGTAGCTTTACTGGACTATGTCTTTTTTTTTTTTTCCTTTCCAGACTTTCACATTTATTATAGGGAATGAAAGCATTATTAAATATTACCTTTACACAAACACACCCAAATATTGCTCTTTCAAGCTTCCATGTCAATTTGATAGAGAAGTATCTGATTTTTCTTTTTATTTTATTATGTTAGTCACCATATAGTACATCATTAGTTTTTGATGCAGTGATCCAGGATTCATTGTTTGCGTATAACACCAATCCATGCAATATGTGCCCTCCTTAATACCCATCACCTGGCTAACCCATCCCCCTACCCCCTTCCCCTCTAAATCCTCAGTTTGTTTCTCAGAGTCCATAGTTTCTCATGGTTCGAGCTTTACTGGACTATGTCTTTTTTTTTTTTTTTTTAAAGATTTTTTTTTATTTATTTATTTGACAGAGAGAGACACAGCGAGAAAGGGAACACAAGCAAGGGGAGTGGGAGAGGGAGAAGCAGGCTCCCCGCAGATCAGGGAGCCCGATGCGGGACTCGATCCCAGGACCCTGGGATCATGACCTGAGCTGAAGGCAGTCGCTTAACCAACTGAGCCACCCAGGCGCCCTGGACTATGTCTTGATGTTGATTATTCTAGGTCTATTTCTATAGGTACCAATTACATTTTACATTTTTAAAATGTAGTGTCAAGATTTTAATTTTAGCAATGTTTTCCTGATGATTCTAGATGTTTCTTTCTTTTCCATGTATGTGGTGTTGATAACAAATATTGGAATACAGACACTGATTTTATCATAATTAATAGGAAGCCTCCTACTTTCTTTTAAAATTTACAAAGAAGGAAAAAAATAATAAAAAAAAATTTGCAAAGGAACATCCCCTAAGATTTGTTTTTAATGCCTGAAAATGTCATAGGTTGAAACTTTTTAAAAATGCAATTGTTGATAAAAGAACTTTCTAAAAAGTACTTTGATGCTCTTTTTAGCAGTCTTTTTTCCCCAATTAAATTGATAACTCAGATCAAAGAGTATACCGAAGCTAACATACGATTTTCGAAATTGTACTGTATCATATATATGACAACATATGATAGTGGTCAGTGTTCAATCATGGTTTTAATAAAGTAAGGCTGAAGCGCATACATACCCATCAAAGTATGTAAGGGATTTCCAAAAGACGTAGGGACACAAACTGTCATGGCTTTATTGGATATGGTGCTCTAGTTACAATCAAATCCATGGAAGAAATCCATGGAAGAAAAATTATGTTTAAGATCAAATCTATTTTGCACAAATATTTAATTCTCCTCAAATATATGCTTAAATGAGATGTACTTAGAAAACAGTTACTCTATCAGATTTCATTATGTTCTGCCCAATTTCTTAAAGATAGACCCAGCTATGTCACAGAATTTCTAAATTTATTTCTTTTTATTTGGGGTCATCAATTTTACCAATGTACTAAATACCTAAGGGGCAGTTGAACAAAGTCAGGAAATACACTTTATTATATAATTTGTGGTATCAAATCTTTATATTTTGCCTAATGAAGAAAAATAAGTCACATGTGTTATAAAAATATGGTATCTCAAGAATTGCCCTGAATAAAATTTAGCACATTTTCATTTTCAGTGTGATGTGGAAAGAATGAGAACATAAAGACTAAAGTTTCTCTACTGCTATTCATGTGTACATGACAAAAACAAATCAAATAACAAAGAAATAAAATTACCAGAAAGAGTTCATCTTTATTTTTGTACAACTCTATCTAATATTATGTATTACATCTTCTACTCACTGGAATATTTTCCATTCAAAATGCAGAGCTTTAAACTGAAAATGATTAAAACTTTTCTTTCTACAGGATTTGTAAACACAATTTTATAATCATTCTAACAATGGTTTAAAATAATTATCTGCTTTCTGGCAATGACAATAGCATAATGTTTTCTTAGCACATAGTACTTTCCATAATGATCATGTAAGAATGTAGAAAACTTTGTAGTTCTGTATAATCAAAGTTGGCACAGTTTACTTCAACATCATTCTGCCATAGTTATCTTCCTGGGTATATCAACTCTTAAATTTAAAGAGTATTTTTTTGAGTAAAAGACATGGAATAAACAAAAAATAAAATCATTCTATTTCAACATGTTTTTAAACATCCACAAAAATTCCAATTCATTCAAATTATCTAAGGGTTTTTAACTATTCAGTCCTTGACTTAGGCTTAAGTTCTTAAAAAATACTTTTAAAGTTATACGCAAACAATGAATCATGGAACACTACATCAAAAACTAATGTATGATGATTAACATAACATAATAATAAAAAATAAAATAAAAGATTTGAGATATTTTGGTCAAATTTTAAGACATTTGATAAAAATTTCAACTATTTTATGTAGATATTTATGTAGAATTTATAAAGCCATCACATTTTGATTTTTACTTTTAAAATTTGTATTATGAGACAATCTCAGATTTATAGGAAAGCTGCAAAAATAGTACAAAGAATTTCCATGCATTCTTCACATAAATTTTACAAATATTACCATGTAATTACATTGGTTTACCATCTGTCTATCCATCTATTGATCTCTTATCATGTGTCTATAGGTTTATATATATACATATATATTTACATATATATTTATTTATACAGCACATTATACACACATGTGTATTTTTTCTGAGGTTTTTGAAAGTAAGTTGTCGACCTAAAGTCCCCTTTCTTCTGATCTCTTAAACTAGAAAATTCTCTTATGTAACCACAGTGCAATTATAAATATAAGGAAATTCATATTGACCCAAAACAATGATCTCATCTATTGAATATGTTATAATTTCACCTAATTATTCCTCTGACTTACTTTATAAAACAAACACTGCTTGTCCAGAAACTGTTACAATATTACAGGTGCATTAGGCTACCCTTTTTCTAGTCCCCTATCACAAGGGGTAGTTCACCCATCTTTGTTTATCACTGGGGTATTTTCAAGAGTACAGACCAATTATTTTGTAGAATATCCCTCAGGTTGGGTTTGTCTGGTACAGGTTGTAATTTGGGGAAGGAATAAACCAGAAATGACACTGTATTCTTAGCACACCAGAAGTACAGATGGCCATTAGTCCCATACACGAGATGTTAATTTGGATCATTTGGTTGTAGTGATGTCTGCCAGGTTTCTCCACAGGCAAAGTAACCCCACTGCAAAGTTACTGGTTCCCCCTCTGTTATTATGCATAAAATTTTAAGATCATATAAATATCCTCTTTCGCATCTTATTTTCACCATCTAGCTTTGATACCCATTGGTGACCTTGCCTGAAACAGTGGGTACTATGGTGGTTGCTAACGGAGTGTGTTTCTAGTTCCATTAATCCTCCATAATTATTAGAATTCTATTGTATGGAAGAAGTTTCCCTTAGTCCATTTACTTATGTATTCATTCATTCACCTATATCTGTAGGATTCATAATTTCCACTTTTGATCAATGTGTTTAATCCATTCCTCTCATTATTTTCTTTGATGATCAGTTCATCTCACATTTGGTCCTTTAAGCTGTCCCGTGTCCTATGACACTTCCTCAACATTCCTTGAATATTACCATTTCACAACAAGATGTTCAAGGCCACTTTTCCTGCCCAAGGTTTGGATCAGGCATTTCTCCAAGAAACTCTGGTTCTTATTATTGCAGAACAATATTTGCAAACTAAAGTGTGGATACTAAATGTGCTCATTCCTCTACGGCACAAGTGCTTCCTGGCCCAGTTATTGAGACAAGGGAATGTATCTTTATCTATAGACATGGATAAATATGTGCATACACACATATACAAACAGAGGCACAAATGTGTAAAAACACTAATGCCCATCTGTACCTGTTTCTGCATCAATCTATCTAGTCAACCTAATACCTATTATTCCTGTCCAACACCATGGTTTTTATTCTAGCCTCTCCTCTTTCCATATTAATAATTTTATTTTCTGCCATTGGGAAACCTGTCTTTCATTATCAACCATGTATTTATTTATTTGATCAAGCTTAGAATATAGAGTTGTGAACCCATGCTACTATGAAAAAAAAGTTCATTAACTATAACACAACATTGCTTATTATTTGTCTTTAATCTAGATTATATTGTTATATTGTGTTCAAAATTACTTGGATTAGTTCTTACCCACATACTTTATTAATATTGTTATGCTCTCATTTGTAATTCAGTTAGGCTATTCTCTCTTTTTAATTTTGTCATTTTTTATTGCATTTGTGGCCTTCCACATCTATACTGATTTTTATTTACCTCTGTATTGAGTATATTAAAAAGCATGGTCCCAAAAGTCAAAAATGTAGAAAAATTATACTCAACATCATGTCTCCCCTATAATCCTTTCTATCTTGTTCCTAACCCCTACCTTGTAGGTAAACAAATTTATTAGCTTATTGGCTCATTTTTCCTTTGTTTTAGGTGCTCCCAAACAAAAGAAGGCATCTGTTTATGTTGTTTTATTTCTTCCTTTCTCTAATATAAAAGCTAGCATACTATACTCTTTTTCACCTTTTCCCTTTAATAATATACTATGGGAGTCACTCCATTTCTCTTTGTAGATTTTTTCCTCATTTGTATAACTGCATAGTATTCATCTGTATGGATGCACCATGGTACATTCAGCAACTCTTCCATGTATGTGCATTTATGACGCACATATTTTGCAATTACAAACTTTACTAAATAACCATATACATGTGAATTTGTATACTGTTGAAGATTTATCTTCATAGCAAAATCCTAAATATGCCAGTGCTGTGTTAAAAAAAAAAGTATATACAGTTTTATTAGCTATATGCACAGTTCTTTTGATGGTAGTTTTAAAATAAAAATATGCAATCCTCTTACTAGCTGGATGGCTTTCTAGAACACAAAAGGAATATCCCATGCTCTTTGTAGAGGCCTAAAATACATTACTACTTTTTTAGCAAACCTATTTTTTTTTCAAATTTTGAGCAAAATTAAGTTCCCAAGGTGCAGAAGCTATATCTAATTATTTTTAATTCCCAACATTTAGCATAGTACCTTCAAAATACAGAAATTTCTAAATAAATTAACCCAATATGGATAAAGACATTATTTAAATTGCCACAATTTCCTTCAGGCTTTTTGGTCCTAAGAGGGTGGTAGAAATATAATCTATCTAAGTACCTATCTATCTATATACAGTTCTGGCTGTTTCTGAGTCACAACTGAGTGAGGAAAATTGATAAAGGAATAAAAATAAAAACACTATCTAAAACTTTCAAGATTTACACAGCCCAATTTGAAGTCCTACAATAAAGCTCCACTAATTAGGACACTGATACTGCTATATGGTCAAATCTGTAGAACAATGGAGTAGAATAGATATCAGAAATACACTGATATCTATTCAACTCAATATCACACTGATATTCAACTGTTTTCATCTAAGGTGCCAAAGCAATTGATTGGGGAAAAGGTAGTCTTTTAAAAGATGCTGAACAAGTGGATACTTATATGCAAAATTTATTTAACTAATTAATTTTAAACACTAGACACCTCATATCATACGAAAATATAATTCAAAATAAATCACACACCTAAATGGAATACATTAAAATTCTTAATAAAAACAAGATACAATGTTTCTGACCTTGATTTAGGCAAAGATTTCTAGATATGACATCAAGAGTACAATACATATTAGAAAATTTGATCAATTGGACTTTATAAAAAATTAAGTAATTTGGTACCTCAAAAGACACAAATTAAAACTTAAAAAAGTCATAGATGAGAGAAAATATTTGCAAGTTATATTAGATAAAGGACTTGTATTCAGAATATATACTGAATGCAAAAACTATAAATAAGACAAAGAACACATATAAAAATGCACTGAAGAGGGGTGCCTGGGTGGCTCAGTCAGTTAAGCGTCTGCCTTCAGCTCAGGTCATGATCCCAGGGGCCTGGGATCGAGTCCTGCATCGGGCTCCCTGCTCTGCGGGAAGCCCGCTTCTCCCTTTCCCACTCCCCCTGCTTGTGTTCCCTCTCATGCTCTCTGCCAAATAAATAAATAAAATCTTTAAAAAAAAAAATGCACTGAAGAGCTAAAAAACATTTCCATAAAGAAAACATATGAAAATATATGAATAGCCATTGACCAGAAGAAAAAATGCTCAACATCATTTGTCATTAGGAATATGCAAATCAAAACCACATTGAGATATCCCATCATACCTAGGATGACCATAATCAAAAAGGAAGACAATACCAAATACAGGTGAGAATGTGGAGAAACTAGAAACTTCTTATATTGGTGGTGGGAGTGTAAGTGGTACAGCCATCACTGGAAAAGTTTGGAAGTTTCTTAAAATATCAAAGATAAATCTAACATACAACTGAGGAATTCCATTCCTAGGTATCTATACAAGAGAAATGAAAACATGATATATCTGCACACAGATCTACACACTAATGTTTATAGTATCAGTTTTGATAATTGCCCAAAGTGAAACCCATGCAAACATCCATTAACAAACTGGTGAAAGGATAAACAAAATGAGTTATATTTACATGTGTATACTCTGCCGAAACAATTGTAGAGACATATAAAGGTTGAGAGAACAGGAAAAAATGTGAATCAGCAACAAGGAAAAATGCCTAAGAAGGTGAGAATCAAAGTCATTGTATGAAATGAGTGACTGACTAAATTAAGAGAAACTCCACTCCAAGAAGGAAGAATAAGGGAAGAAAATGGAAACAGAGTGATGGAACTAGTTTAAATTCCACTTCAAACTTTGGAAATATTAGTTACAAATACAAAGCATTAAAAATAGCAAGAATGGGGGATGCATGCAACTCTTGATTTTTGGGATTGTGAATTCAAACCCTACATTGGGTATAGAGATTACTAAAGAAACAAACGAACAAACTTAAAAAAAAAAAGGATAGTAAGAATGGGAGTTCCTGGGTGGCATAATTGGTTAAGCGTCCAACTCCTGGCTTCAGCTCAGGGCAACTCAGCAGGAGTCTGCTTAAGACTCTCTATCCCGGCGCCTGGGTGGCTCAGATGGTTAAGCCTCTGCCTTCGGCTCAGGTCATGATCCCGGGGTCCTGGGATCGAGTCCCGCATCGGGCTCCCTGCTCCTTGGGAGCCTGCTTCTCCCTTTGCCTCTGCCTCTCTCTCTCTCTCTGTCTCTCATGAATAAATAAATAAAATCTTAAAAAAAAAAAAAAAGACTCTCTATCCCTCTCTCCTTCTCCTCTCCTTCTGCTCCTCCCCTTGTTCTGTCACTCTCTCTCTTTCTCTCTCAAATAAATAATCTTAAAAAAAAAGAATATATAAAAAATAGCAAGAATGACTAATAATCTGATTAAAATATTTATTTTTGTCAACATACTATTTTCACTTCTTTTAACAATTGTCAATACAACACTTAATAGATTTATATAAATATTTGCAACACTTCAAAATTAAACAAATCAGATATCAGTAAAATTTTATTAAAAATAGAAGCAATCAGGGCGCCTGGGTGGCTCAGTCATTAAGCGTCTGCCTTTGGCTCAGGTCATGATCCCAGGGTCCTGGGATCGAGCCCCACATTGGGCTCCCTGCTCGGCTGGAAGCCTGCTTCTCCCACTCCCCCTGCTTGTGTTCCTGCTCTCGCTATCTCTCTCTCTCTAATAAATAAATAAAATCTTAAAAAAAGAAAAAATAGAAGCAATCAACCTAGCTGTATACAATAAACACAAGAAGATGGTACCTTGGTATATTGAGAGCATTGTAAGAAAAAAAAAAACTGTGTATTTATTTCAATAAAATAATTGGAATGATTATGCATTGTTAGGATCAAAAGGAAATCATCTAATTAAAAACTGAAAATGAAACTTTTTTTGAACTTAACCACTCAATTGGGAAATAATGAAAAAGTCAAGAAGATCAACACTCAGTAAGAACTTCTAGCACAGAAAGAAATTATCTTAATTACAGTTAATGACATTATTAATAGCTGATATAATGAACTTTTACTATATTAAACATAGCTGGATAATCCTATTTCTATCAAAGCTTAGCTTCTAAAAAGAGAACAGAGTATAGTCAGTCATTAATGATTTTCCAAGTTTGAATTTCTCTCTCTCCTTTTGGAAAAATAAATGACCAGAATTAGTGTTCCATATGAGAATAAGTGAATAGTACTAACTTGTAAGATTTCTGAAATTTAAATAAAATTTATTTATATAGGCAATTATCTGTTACTACAAGAGAAATTTTAATCACTAGGATATTCCCACTGAAACAGTACATTTATAAAATATTTTGTGGAATGTTAGTAATAGATTGAAGGTATTTAATTATTTCATCCATACCACATAATATGAAATTAAATAGTTTGGAATCATCTAACTTTGATATACTTTTCTTAGCTGGCACACTTACGTAAAAGAATATTTAGGATGCTTTTAGGTAAAACATTAAAATGTAAGATTAACAAGGCCAAATTTTCTTTTTTTGCCTTAAAAAAACATGCGATAATTCTATTTATCATCCTGTACACAAGCTTCTAGATCTTTCTTTTACTTTCCATTATTAAATTTTACAATAACTTCAGAAAACAACAAAATATCATGGGCTAACGTTCGAATCTGTATATACTTATTTTAAAAAGAAAAACAAATTGCAAAATACCATACATAACTATCCTCTAAAACAAATTCCTTTTGATAGAGTACACAAATAATTGTAACATATTAGTGCACCATACTGATAACACATAAACACATATTTGTATGCAAAGCAAGAAGAAAGCACTGTCTAAGACCATTTATATAATATGTTCATATTATATTGTATCAAACCACAGGAACAATTACATTAGGAACCTTTGGTATAACTTTTCAGGCTGGGAAAATGCATTAAAAAGTTTTCCTTAATCATGTCTAAAAATTTATGTCTAATGAATATAGCAATTCATGTTGAAGTGAGTCATAAATATGTGGTGAGATTTTAAAGGAATTAATAATTATTTGCCATATATTAATAAATTAGCTATTATGTGCCACAAGAAGATTAGAAAAGTACACATGATTATTTTGATGACATAAAATTCAGGATATTTTGAAATTTCAGGGATTTTACTGTGAAACAATAAAAGAAACAGTATTTGTTTTTACTTATCTAAATACAAATGTAACTATTTTAAAATGTTCAATGTGGCAATGAGATGCTGTCACATTTGAATTCTGGTGTAAGATTATACAGATTGCTATCTATGGTGGGTAGTAAAAGCAAGTCTAAGTAGGTGATTGTTCTAGTGAATAACGGTCTGGTATTATAGTTCCTTAAAAAATAACAAGAAAATGGGGCGCCTGGGTGGCTCAGTTGGTTGGGCAACTGCCTTCGGCTCAGGTCATGATCCTGGAGTCCCTGGATCGAGTCCTGCATCAGGCTTCCTGCTCGGCAGGGAGTCTGCTTCTCCCTCTGACCCTCCCCTCTCTCATGTGCTCTCTCTCATTCTCTCTCTCTCAAATAAATAAATAAATAAAATCTTTAAAAAAAAATAAAAATGCCTATTAACCTATTAATTGAAAATATTAATTTTTCCTTAAAGAAAAACAAAGACAACACTGATTTCTCTAAACAAGCATAACAATAATATGACTTCCTCTAAAGGAAAAAATATTTTTCATGACATTTATTTGCCCTAATTGATGTGTGTGTGTGTGCTTGTGTGATTTTATAGAAGGCCATTGACCAAATGTAATAAAGAGAAGTCACATGTCTTTTTAAATTTAGCTCTACAAAAATACTAGGAAAAATACCTTTAAGCCTTTATGTTTCTTTTCCCAACAGCAAAATGGACATTAAAGTAATCAATACCCTCATTTCTAATGTTATTTGTAGAGATTTCTAAGATTATGTTAATCTGATTATTTGCAATAAAATTCATCCCTAGACAACTATTGGTGATTTTTATATTTCTTTTCTGTCAATATTTTTAATTAATTCATTTATTGATACATTAATTCATCAAACACAAATACAGTTAATATTTTTATGCTAAATATTGTGTTCACCAACGTGGATACAGAAATTAAAAACGACTTCTTTACAAGCAGCTAAGAGACAGAAAAATACATGTGAATAATGTGTTTAAGTGTTGAAGTAGAAATAAACATGAGGTGGAATGGAAACAGGCTAGAAAAGCACCTAACTAAAGTGAAGGAGGAATTTCTTCTCGAACTCCAAGTTAAAGAATAGGTAGGAAAAAAGGAGTTGGCAGGTTTTTTCCTACTCTTTTATTGCATAATATCATATCTAGAAATCTATAATTTCTAGTTTATCAAAGGCTTTTATGAACTAGACATTGAAAATGGTTAATAGTCTTATAACAGATTAAAAGAAGAAAAGGCTTCCCTCTAAATAAAAACAAAAGTGCAATTCTTAATGTTCTTTTAACTAACAATCGCATCAATCTCAGATTCATTAAAAAATCAATGTGAATATATTAGTCCGTATTCTACAGTTTGTAATCCAAAAAGAAAAGATTTTTACTATGTGAACTTATTCATTAAAGCACATCTTCAATAAGCTTCAAATAATAATACATTAGAATATTACTGAACTTAATTCTTATGCCATTTTATATGTTAACTGTCTTGTGCTCATATAAAATGATTAAATACATTAGTTTCTGACATGCTAAAGAATGATATACAACATGTTAAGAGTGACTTAATCAGTAACATAACAGGATTGAGCTAAGAGAACTGGACTCTATATGAGACGAAGTTCTGACTCAATTTTAGGGTGATGAGATTGCTCTCATTTCCCCACATTGTGCCAGGAAAATATATTACCAGAGAAAGTGGTAGAAGCTGGCAGCTAGCCATGTCTTTATAATTTTGTAATTTCTCAATTTTAGAGCTGAATGTACGTGATGGTGTGTATACACAGTCCATGATTCCTTGGGAACTGCAACTATACCATGCTGAGTAGTTGCAACTGTGCTGAATAATTTATCTCTACATTTTCATTTAACAACATACCTATAATCCCTATGCAGTAGAAATAGTGAGTAGCCAATCTTTATTCATCCTAAGCCCTCAAATTCCTCCGTGACTAATCTTCCCCAAACTCAAAATTTTTGTATAATAAAATACATAATTTAGATGGAAATAATTCAAATTTTTACAATTGTATTAAAGTAGAAAATTGAAATCTTGAGTATTTACTTATAAAAGTATTTCTTTACTTGATTTTAGTTTTTTAATTTTTAATTTTTTACTTGTTTTAAAAACTGAAAATGAAAAGACCTTAAACCAACCAAATATTCCTATGTGTAAAAAATAAGAAATCTGAAACTTCATTTACATACACAATTAAACAAAATTTGTCAATTATACATTAGTGTTTGATGATTCAAACAATGATTAATATTCATATGGATAAGAAAAATCTCAGTCATTTTCTTTTTTTTTTTTAAAGATTTTATTTCTTTATTTGAGAGAGAGAGAATGAGAGAGAGAGAACAAATGAGAGGGGATAGGGTCAGAGGACGAAGCAGACTCCCTGCCGAGCAGGGAGCCCGATGCGGGACTCGATCCAGGGACTCCAGGATCATGACCTGAGCCGAAGGCAGACGCTTAACCGACTGAGCCACCCAGGCGCCCAGTCATTTTCATTAATAGTAAATATATTCAGTAGAATGACAGGGATGAATTTTGTGTCTTCTTCTGGAACACACTTCTTATCCAGAATCTTGTACTTTTTAAAGCATTTTGTACCACTGAAATTATAGCATGTAGAATATGAAAACAAACTTTGTTATCAAGTTTACTAATGGGCATTAAGACAATAATATAAACTTTTTTCTTGGATTAAGTAAAAATATTCATGGCAAGTGTTCTCAATTTGTTAAAAAATGATCCATGACAATATAGTTCATATATGTTTTCTAATGTATTTGCCTGAAGTTATGTCCTAGCTAATTATTTTCTTAAAGTTTTTATTTATTTATTCATGAGAGACAGAGAGAGAGAGAGGCAGAGGCAGAGGGAGATGTTAATGTGGGACTCGATCCCAGGACCCTGGGATCATGACCTGGGCCGAAGGCAGACACTTACTGACTGAGCCACCCAGGTGCCCTGTCATAGCTAATTACTGAATTGCACACTTTTAAAATTTGTTCACTTTGTTCAATTGCATATAACAATGGTAGAAAGTATATATTGGCTGACCCATCTCAATGCTCAATATTAAAGATTTATCTATTTATATCAGCACTGACAATTTTTAGATAACATCTCTACATTTGTATCAGTGTTTTTTTTTTTAATTCTCCACATGCTTGTATGTGTCTTGTTCTCTAGAAGCACATTCTTTTTTTTTTTAAAGATTTTATTTATTTATTTGAGAGAGAGAATGAGATAGAGAGAGCATGAGAGGGGGGAGGGTCAGAGGGAGAAGCAGACTCCCTGCTGAGCAGGGAGCCCGATGTGGGACTCGATCCCAGGACTCCGGGATCATGACCTGAGCCGAAGGCAGTCGCTTAACCAACTGAGCCACCCAGGCGCCCCGAGAAGCACATTCTTTTTAAATTGTAGAGAACAATATTTAAAAAAAAAAAAATGTTCAGAAATTCATAGTCTCCTATACTGCAAAACTTACTGATGTTGGGTGGGACTTCCAGAAGTCGAACAATAGCACAAATTCTCCTAAAACAAGAATAAAACTAAATAAAGTTATCAAAAACAATTACTTCTGGAAACTGATTAGAATCATACTCCACAATGAGAAGTCTTTATTCAAAAAGACTAATGACCCCCAATACGAACCACGGAAGTCAGTTATGTTGGTGGGGGAATGCCTCCACTTCAGCCCCATCTCCAACTCCACTGCAGTAATTCTTACAGGGCAGAGCAGGCTGATTCGATTTAGAGCTAAAGTACAATGCACAGAAAATCTCAGAGAACTGTGATCAAAAACAAAACAGAAGAGTCCAAAAGATCACAAACCATTTGGGAAAGTCAACACAGAGCTAGCCTGAGATGGTGATACTGGTTGAGGCAAGCAAAAAACTAGAAGAAAAGCCAGAAATGTAGCAAACACCTGAGAGTAAAATGGTCATAATGGACATTAATGAGATTTCATGTATCCCTGGTGTAGAAGGCAGCTTGCTTTTGAATATTCATGAATAGGCTGAGAAGAAAGCAAGAGGATCTTAGCTATCTACTCGTCCCAAAGGAACATGAAGCCTTGATTAGGCAAAGAGTAGAAGTTGCTGCAGACCTGCTAACTGCCAGAACTGTGAATGTGGTCCCCAAACCACAAAAAGATCCAACAGCAAAGAATAAACCCTGATTGACCCAGTGTTAAAGTCTAACCTTTGCACCCATTTTCACTGGAGATCATATCTGATTAAAAGAGTATTATCTCAAAAAATGTGGAGGTTGGGCCTTCATTATAACTATAAAGTGTATTTTTCCAATGTGTTTCAATCTGCAAATCCAAAAGAAAAATAGAAAAAAAAAACTAAAATTATTAACAACATGAATTAAGAATGAGTATTAACAGATATCTCTATGTTATTCATCTATATTTTTTTCTTTCTGGACAAAGAGGGAAAGTTCTGAACCACAATCAATTAGCTAGATGATAGCCTTCATCAGTCGCCCTTCAGGGTAGTCAGTGAATTCTTCACCTGAGTTAAAATTAGGGAGGATAATGAGAAGACTGATAATATCTTTAGCATGACTTCTTTGACACAAATACTGACCCTTCCATATTCCTAGCAAAAGAAAAGTGCTTGCCAGATTATTAGATGGCTAAAGGTATAAGGATTTTTCTCATAATAAATGATAAATTCCACTAGTAAAGTTAGTTTAACTTATATTAAACTAATATAATAGAAGATATAAATAGGACAAAAAAATCAAACAAGCAGTTGTTAGGGAAACTTGGAAACTCCCTGAAGTTAGTAATATGCTTTGACTGTGCTCAAAGTTCAGTCACCCTCTGGACCCTACAGCATAATGAATAAAATATAATCCTATATAAATGTTCATTATATTATGATTTTCTGCACATTCTTTTGTCTGCCTTTCTTCTCTTGCCTGCTACAAGTGCTCTTATTTCCTTCAAAGAATAGCAGGAGTTCTGTCACATTTTCATAGGGTGAGACACTGTGGAATGTGTGAATAAATATAAAGGATTTATCAGAGTGCTTGTAAGATTATTTAAAATTTATCTTATAATGTAATTCAACTTCTTGAGCTCATTACTGATCATACTTTTCATAAAAATTCACAAAGAAACTTGGAAAGAAAATTTATTTGCTAATATAAGACATCTCCTAGCCTTAGAAATAATTAAATACCAAAATATATCCTAGGTAACTATTTATCCATATTCTTTTAGAATAAGACTTTTCTCCCATACTTCCTTATGTGAAATTTTTCTTTGCTAGATGCCAGTAAAGCTGTAGGGGGAAAAAAATGCCCAGTTTGTATTTCAGTACACTTAACTAGGGAAAAATAAAAATACTTGCATTTGGTTTAGGGTCCTCCTCCATCTCTCCATATGACTGCATATAAATCTTTAATACTTGAAAAAAAAATTACTGTTTCCTCTGTAAAATAAGCAAAATAACACCTGCCAATCACTCTCATGAATGCGCGCTACTAATTTGCTGAAACAATGAGAAATGAATAATGATGTCACTTTGTAAATTTTAGGGAGTTTTATAAATATATATAGTAATATATATTTATTTTATAGTTTATATATATACATTGTAATGCTACAAAAGGGAGTAACTTATTAATATGTACAACTTTGAATTTCAGAGGAATTATGATGCTGAGTAAGAAAGAAAATCTCAGATAGTTACATAGTGCATGAATCTGTTTGAAATGATAATATTATACAATTGGAGAACAGATTAATGGTTGCTAAGACGAAACAAGGATGTGACTATATGGCTACAGAGTTGTAGTGCAAAGAACCCTTGTGATAAAATGGTTCTATGCCTCGTGACAAATATGCATGGAACTAAAGACACACAAACACACACATAAATGAGTACATGCAAAACAAGTGACATCTGAATGAAATTGGTGAAACACATCAAAATCAATGTCCTAGTTGTGATATTATATTATACTTATGATAGATGCTACAATTACAGGAAACTCAGTAAAGAGTATGTAGCATCTAGGATCTCTTTGTATTATTTCTTACAAGTGCATGTACATCTACAATTACTTTAAAATATTTTAATTCATATTTACAAGAAATCAATTTGTATGAAGAGTTAAATAATTAAAATAATTTTCTGCAAGAGTCATCAGCATATGCCATTCTAATATTTATACTTAGAAATAATTTATCAGAAATGTATCACAACCTATAAAATCAAGTGCTGTAACTTAACAGCAACAGTAACAGTGGCAGCAAGAGAGACATCATTCTCAAAATTAAAAACTGTCAAAGACCATTATTCATGATCTCACACTTCCCAAGAATGCATGATGTCCCTTTCAATTGTATCTATTGAAAATGAAAAAAAAAAAAGAAAAGAAAGTCATAAATATGAATGTATATGAAAGAAGTATATAAAAATAATTGTATTTCTAAAAGAAAGCAATGAACAACTGGACATTGAAATTTTAAAAATACCAATTACAATAGCATCAAAATACAAGTTAATTAGGAATATGTTTAACAAAGTAACTGCTGGGGCTGTACAAAAAATTGCTAAGATAAATGGAGACATATACCATGTGCATTAATCAGAAGAGTCAATATTATTATTATAATAATGCTCCACAAATATATCCATAGATTCAGTGTATCCTCAATTAATAATGAAGACAGTGTGGTTTTGATTTAAAAGGTATATATGTGTACACATATATAACTAAATAGAATGGAAGTCCAGAAATAGACTCACACATATACTGATTTTTTAACAAAAATGCCAAAGCCATTCAGTGAAAATGAATAGTTGTTTAAACCAATGCTGCTGAAATAAAAACAGGATATCTTTATTAAAAAAAATACACTCCATTATAGGTCATAAAATTATCTTGAAACTGATCACAGATGTAAATTTAAAAGCTAACAGAATAAATCTTACTAAAATATAGCACAAAAACTTTTTATCTTGGGTTACACAAATATTTCTTCATTTATCAAAGCATAAAAATTGCTAAATTAGACTTTATAATAATTTAAAACTTTTGCTAACTTCCAGCTATATGATGAATGATTTCTTGGGATATAATGTAAGCATTGTGTATAATTAACCATAATGGATTATAAACTTGAAGGTTTTAAGACAGTGGGCGAAAAAAAAGTTCAGCCATTTTGGATTAAGAAAAAAAAATATTTGCTAATGATAAGAAACTTAAAAAATTACATGGCAATTAAGATGGCAGAGTAGTTGAGGGACCCTAGACTTGCCTCGTCTCTCAAACACAGCAAGATCAACATCAAATCATTTTGAACAACTAGGAAATCGATCTGAGGATGAAGAAAACAATCTGCACAATTGGAGGGAGAGAATATGGCAGATGCAAGGTTCAGAGACGTGAACTGGGGAAGAGAAAAGCCAAGGTGCTGCAGAGGGAAGGGAACCCTTTTCGTGGGGCAGTCAGGAAGGGGGGGAACGGGAGACAGAGCACATAAGACACCATGGTATGGGGATTCCCCGGGTCACACTGGGAGAGAATGTTCCCCTTTCTGAAGTACATTTGGAAGAGGGTATTTTGCCTCTCCAAGGACGAGAGGCCTGTTGGGTGCCAATGAGCAGCCGTTCAACAGAAGGGAACAGAGGCATGTGCAGAGGACAGACAACCTGGTCACAACTTTTCGCTGTGCTTCACCATAGACTCGCAGCTGTGTGACTGCTTTTCTGAGACAGAATGGTGCTGGAGAGCTGTGAGGCTCTCCTTTGGGGGAGGGGAGTGGACCCACAGCTTGCTGGGTCCTTTAAGATTTGGAGTTTTGAATCCCAGCCATGGACCAAAGAGAAAACACAGAACTGTGGCACCAGGTGTGCCCAGGGGCCAGGCACAGACAAATTGAGGGCAGAGATCTGACTAAAGCCTGAGACACAGAAGGGGAGACTGTTCACTTTTCTGTGAGGGCCTCCTGAGGGGCAGCAGCAAGTTTGCCTCCCCAGGGACAGGGGGGCGAAGTGATGCCATCTTCTACCCCCCAGCCCACCAAACCCCACACCCTGTGCCCAGCAGGGGTATCTTTACTAGAACAGGTCTGACTGTGAGCCAGCATAGTGAGCCTCTCCCTCAGAAGACAAACACAAGCCCCCCTGACCCCCTGATATACCAAGTCTACTGATCACAGAGTGCTCAAAGCGTCAGCTTCAGGTCTTCGATTCTGGAGTAAATAGGACCAGGTTTTTTTGTTTGTTTTGTTTTTTTGAATCAGGCTTATAATTTTTTGTTCATTTCTTTATTTGTTTCCTTTTCTCATTTTTTGGATCAGGCTTCCTTCTTTTTTTTTTTCTTTACTTTTTCCTTCTTTCTTTTTCTTTGGAACTCTGTAAAGGACTGACCTGTGGAAAAGAGCAGCCAAAACACAACAGCAGAGTGCACACAGCATACATCAGAAACACTTCCGGAAGCACCAGGCCCTAGACAGTGTATGTACTTCATAACATAGTATTACTCTCAGGAGCAGACAACATAACAAGCTTTCATAACATCAAAAGACATCAACCTAGACATAATGACAAGATGGAGAAATTATCCCCAAAAGAAAGATCAAGAAGAAAATCACAGCCAGGGATATGTTCAAAACAGATATAAGCAATATATGTGAGTAAGTATTTAGAAGAATAAAAATATTAGCTGGGCTTTAAAGAAGCCTAGAAGACACCAGAGAAACCCTGGCTGCAGAGATAAAAGGCCTAAAAACTAGTCAAACTGAAATAAAAAAAATACTATGACTGAGATGCAAAAATGACTGAATATAATCTCAAGGAGGACGGAAGAGGCAGATGGTCAAATAGATAATATAAAAGATAAAATTATGGAAACTAATGAAACTAAAAGAAGAGGAAAAGAAAACTACTATTCACAAATACACTTACGGAACTGAGTGATTCCACAAAGCACAATAACAGCCATATCATATAGGTCCTAGAAGAGGAAGAGCAGGAAAAAAGGGGCAGAAGGTTCATTTGAACAAATTATAGCTGAGGAGTTCCTTAATATGAGGAAAGAAACCGGTATTCAAGCCCAAGAGGCACAGAGAACTTCCCTCAAACTCAACAAAACAGGTAAACACCAAGATATATCATAGTGAAACTTACAAAATACAAAGATAAAGAGAGAATTCTGAAAGCAGTTAGGGACATAAGGTCCTTAACCTACAAGGGTAGACAAAGTTAGCAGCAGATCTGTCCACCGAAATTTGACAGGCCAGACAAGAGTGGCATGATATAGTCAATGTACTGAATGGGAAAAATATGCAGCCAAGAATACCGTATCAAGAAAGGCTGTCATTCAGAATAGAAAGAAAGATAAAGAGTTTCAAAGACAAGCAAAAACTAAAGGAGTACATGAACACTAAACCAGCCCTGCAGGAAATATTAAAGGAGACCCTTTGAGTGGGAAAAGAGACCAAAAGCAACAAAGACTAGAAAGGAAGAGAGACAATCTACTTCACAGGTAATACAATGGCACTAAATTCATACCTTTCAATCAATCATTCTGAATGTAAATGGACTAAATGCTCGAATCAAAAGACACAGGGTATCAGAATGGATAAAAAAAAAAAAGGCCCATTGATATGCTGCTAATAAGAGACTCATTTTAGACAAAAAGACACCTCCAGATTGAAAGTGAGGGGTTGGAGAACCCCCTGTCATGCTAATAACCATCAAAAGAAAGCTGGAGTAGCCATACTTATATCAGACAAACTAGATTTTAAACCAAAGACTGTAATAAGAGATGAAAAAAAGGACACTACATCATAATAATGCAATCTATCCAACGAAAAGATCTCACAATTGTAAATATTTATCCCCCCAACTTGGGAGCAGCCAAATATATAAATCAGTTAATAACAACTTAAAGAGATTCATTGATAATAATAAAATAATAGTGGGAGACTTTAACACCCCACTCACAGCAATGGATAGATCATCTAAGCAGAAAAACAAGGAAATAATGGCTTTGAATGACACACTGTACCAAATGTACTTAACAGATATAATCCGAGCATTCCATCCTAAAGCAGCAGAATACACATTCTTTTCAAGTGCACATGGAACATTCTTGGGAATAGATCACATACTGGGTCACAAATCAGTCCTCAACCAGTGCAAAAGGGCTGAGATCATACCATGCATATTTTCAGTTCACAATGCTAAGAAACTTGAAGTCAACTACAAGAAAAAAATTGAAAAGACCACAAATACATGGAGGTTAAAGAACAGCCTATTAAAAAATGAATGGGTCAACTAGGAAATTAAAGAAGAAATAAAAAAAAAATTCATGGAAGCAAATGAAAATGAAACACAACAGTCCAAAAGCTTTGGGAAGTATAAAGCAATACAGGACTTCCTCAAGAAACAGAAAAGTCTCAAATACACAACCTACCCTTATATCTAAAGGATCTGGAAAAAGAACAGCAAATAAAGCCTAAAACCAGCAAAAGAAGGGAAATAATTAAGATTAGAGCAGAAATCAATGATACAGAAATTTAAAAAAAAAAGAGTAGAACAGATCAACAAAACTAGGAGTTATTTGAAAGAATTTATATTTGAAAGAATTAATAAGATTGGTTATTTGAAAGAATTAAACCCTACCCACACTTATCAAAAAGAAAAGAGAAAGGACCCAAATAAATAAAATCACGAATGAAAGAGGAGAAATCACAACCAATACCACAAAAATACAAACAATTATAAGAGAATATTATGAACAATTATATACCAACAATCTGGACTAAATGGATATATTCTAGAAACATAGAACCTACCAAAATTGAAACAAGAAGAAACAGAAATTTGAACAGACCCACAACCAACAGAGAAATTGAATAAGTAATCCAAAATCTCCTTACAAACAAAAGTCCAAGGGCTGGATGGGTTCCCAGGGTAATTCTACAAAACATTTAAGAAGAATTAATACCTATTCTTCTGAAGCTGTTCCAAAAAAATAGAAATGGAGAAAAACTTCCAAACGCATTCTAGGAGGACAGCATTACCTTGATTCCAGAAACAGAAAAAGATCCCACTAAAAAGGAGAACTATAGACCAATATCCCTGATGAACATGGATGCAAAAATTCCCAACTAGGTATTAGCTAACTAATACCTACGTGAATCCCACAGTACATTAAAAGGATTATTCATGGGGCGCCTGGGTGGCTCAGTCAGTTAAGTGCTTTCGGCTCAGGTCATGATCTCAGGGTAGTGGGATCAAACTCTACATGGGGCTCCCTGCTCAGCAGAGAGCCTGATTCTCCCTCTGCCTCTGTGCTTGCGTGCTCTCTCTCTCTCTCTCTCTTTCTCTCTCAAATAAATAAGTAAATCTTTAAAAAAAAAAAAGGATTATTTGCCATATCAAATGGGATTTGTTCCTGGGCTACAGGTGTGGTTCAATAACTGCAAATCAAACAATGCATAATACCACATTAATAAAAGAAAGGATAAGAAGCATTATGATCCTCTCAATAGATGCAGAAAAAGCACTTGACAAAATATAGAATCCTTTCTTGATAAAAACCCTCAAGAAAGTAGGGATAGAAGGAATATACCTCAACATCATAAAGGTCATATATGAAAGACACATATCATCTTCAGTGGGGAAAAACAGAGCTTTTGCCCTAAGGTCAGGAAAACAACGGGGGTGTCCACTTTCATCACTGTTGTGCAACCTAGTACTGGAAGTCCTAGCCTCAGCAATCAGACAACAAGAAGAAATAAGAGGCGTCCAAATCGGCAAGTAAGAAGTCAAAATTTCACTCTTCACAGATGTCATGATACTCTAGAAAATCCAAAAGACTCCACCAAAAAATTGCTAGAATTGATACCTGAATTCAGCAAAGTCGCAGGATATAAAAATCAATGAACAGAAATCTGATGCATTTCTATACACCAATAATGAAATCAAGGAATCAATCCCATTTACAATTGTACCAAAAACCATAAGATACCTAGGAATAAACCTAACCAAAGAGGTAAAAGATCTGCACGCTGAAAACTATAGAACAGTTATGAAAGAAATTGAAGAAGCATAAAGAAATGGAAAAACATCCCATGCTCATGGTTTAGAAGAACAAATATTGTTAAAATGTCTATACTACCCAAGGCCAACTATATATTCAATACAATCCCGATCAAAATAACACCAGCATATTTCTATAAGGAATTCATCAAAATCAATACCCACAAAATAAATAATCCAGTTAAGAAATGAGCAAAAGACATGAACAGACATTTCTCCAAAGAAGACATATAGATGGCTACCAGACACTTGAGAAAATGCTTAGCATGGCTCATCATCAGGGAAATACAAATCAAAACTACAATGAGATAACATCTCACACCTGTCAGAATGGCCCAAAATAACAACTCAGGAAAGAGCAGATGTTGTCAGCAGAGAAAGGGAAACCTTTTTGCACAGTTGGTGGGAATGCAAGCTGGTGCAGCCACTTTGGAAAACAGTATGAAGCCGACTCAAAAAGTTAAAAATAGAACTATCTTATAACCCAACAATTGTACTACTAGGTATTTATCCAAAGGATACAAAAATGCTTATTTGAAGGGGCACATGCACCCCAGTGTTTATAGTAGCAATGTCTACAATAGGCAAAATATGGAAAGAGCTCAAATGTCCCTCAACTGATGAATGGATAAAGAAGATGTGGTATATATACACAATGGAATATTACTCAGCCAGCAAAAAGAATGAAGTCTTGACATTTACAACAACATGGATGGAACTAGAGTCTATTATGTTGAGCAAAATAAGTTAGAGAAAGACAAATATCATATGATTTCACTCAGATGTGAATTTACGAAACAAAACAGATGAACATAGGGGAAGGGAAAGAAAAATAAAATTGGATAAAAACAGGGAGGGAGGCAAACTGTTAAGAGACTCTTAACTATAGAGAACAACCTGAGGGTTGCTGGAGGGTAGGTGGGTGTGGGATGGGCTAAATGGGTGATGGGCATTAAGGAGGGCACTGGTTCGGATGAGCACTAGGTGTTATATGTAAATTCTACTCCTGAAACCAATACTACACTATATGTTAACTAACTTTAATTGAAATTTAAAAAAATCAAATGGCATGCTGTAGGCTAGGAGAAAATATTTGTAAAATATGTATCTGTCAAAGATCTTATATCTATAATGTATATAGAACTCATATCAAAATTATAAGAAGATAAGTTAATAAAAATGAGCAAAAGATTGAAAAGACAGGTCATAAATATAAGCCACCAATAAACACAGGAAAAATTGGTCATCAGCATTTTTCATCAGAGAAATGCAAATTAAACTCTCAATAAAATATTCAAAAGAAAAACTCACAGAAAAAGTGATCAGACTTGTGGTTACCAGAGGTGGAGGGTTGGAGGGTGGGGGGAGGTAGAATAAGGGGGTTAAAAGGTACAAACTTCCACTTACAAAATAAATAAGTACTAGGGGTGTAATGTACATGATGACTATAGCTTAACACTGATGTATGATATATAGGGATATTGTTAAGAGAGTAAATCCTGAGTTCTCATCACTAGGAGACTTTTTCTTTTCTTTTTTCTTTTCTTTACATTATATCTATATGAGAAGATGGATGTTAGCTGAACCTATCTGGTAGTCATTTCACACCATATTAAATCAAACCATCATGCTGTATGCTTAAATTTTTACAGAGATATATGCCAATTATTTCTCAATAAAACTAGAAAAAAGCAAAATATTGATATGGCTAAAATTTTAAAAGTCAGGCAATACCGGTTTAACAAGGATGTTGAGAACTAAAATCTCATACACCTGGATGATACAAATTTTTACAGCCACCTTGAAAAACAATTTAGCAATTTCTCAAAAAGTTAAATAAACACTTTCCATATTACCACACTTTTACCAAGAGAAATAAAAATGTATGTTTGCTCCTACACAAATGTTTATAACACAAATGTGAATTCATAATAACCCAAACTGTACACAACCCTTTTGTCCATCATCTATTTTTTTATTGAAGTATAATTAATATTAGTTTCAGGTGAAATCTAGTCAAGGAATTAGCAAATTATAGTATATGTATATAATGATAAACTACTTAGCAATAAAAACAAAAAACTAATGATAAAAAAAATTACTTGGATAAATGTCACAAGGATTGTGGTAAATAAAATAAACTAGACACAGAAGACAACATCCTCTATAGTTTCATTTACACAAAATTTCTCATACACAGTCTACAGCTATAGGAAGAAATGATCCATGGTTGCCAGGGTTAGGGTTTGGGGAGGGTCTAAATTCCAAAAATATATGAGGAAACATTCAGCATAACAGAATTGCTCTATATTACGATTATGCTGACGGTTACCTTCCTGTATATATACTTCAAACTTTATTGTACCATACATTTAGAATTGATGAATATGCACACACATGCACACACACACAGTAAGTTCAAAGATAAAATCATTAACTTATCCCAGCCTCTCTAAATGACAATGATACAACATTAACATTTGACTTCCCAGCAGAAATTAATTCCAGGTTGCTCTTAAAAACACATGGTCTCAATGCCTTGAGAATTATTCAGGTAGAAAAAAAAAGTCTCTAAGTATCTCAAAGCATGCCTCTTAGGTCTGTTTATAAAACCATAAACTTCTTAGATTTTTAGGGTTGGTGCCCCTCAACAGTCTTACAGGAATCTTAAGGTACAGACATTCTTATCTCAATGATGTATGTGGATTTGGCTTTTATCTACAGGACTGGATATTTCTTACGGAGAAGAAAGGATAACTCAGAGTCATCCCCAAGGGCACAGAGGGCAAAGGCATGAGAGAATGATGAAAACAGGGAATAGAACTAAACCCTATTAAGGAATTGGCAGTGTGTACATAGATTTTTAGAATTTCTCTGAATCAGTGACTCTCAGTTTACTGCTTTGTGAACAGAACTATCCATACTGATTATTCTCGACCTGATCCAACACTGGATGTTGAATGGGTGGACCTAATGATAAATTGTCTCATTCGTTCATACCCTTATTCTTATCTGGATTTTATTTAGATGTCAAAATTTTAGAACACAGACTGAGTCTGATTCCATGTTTCTGAGACTTTTGTTGGTGTTTTGTAGGCATGCCTACATTTGGGAAGAATGTTAAGTGAGATAAGCATTAATTAGAATAGAAAATATCAATGGTGACCTTGAGAGAAGCTTGGGGAAGAATTTTAGAAAGGTTGTTGCCATCAACAGGATCAACTCATGTGAGAAAATATAACTTACATTAAAAAAGTTGCCTTGAGTTTGCCTGCTCAAGCAAGCTCTTAGGAACTGCAAATTTGTGGCCTCCTCTGTTGACTTTTATCGATTATTAAATAAACTACCTGCTTGACTCACTAGCAACTCTGCCTGAGAGGAGTAACAGCACACTGTAATGAGGTTCTTTTGGCTTGTAATCAAGAAAGGTATTGCTAATAGGGCTCCTTCTGCCCAAAAGATAAATGTCCTATCTCCATTGTTGGCTGTGGCGATGGACGTATATTAGAAGAGGAATATGGAATCAACACGTTAAACTTTTCTGTGTCTATATAGTGGCTTTTAGAAAAATATTTCCCAAGAGTGTGCTGTGTGAATTCAACAGCAAAAGTAGTGGCTAAGCTCTTAAATGCTGTAATCCAAATGACTAGATTCAAATCCTAACTCTGCCACATCCTAGAAGTGTAACCTCAGGGTAACTCATTTATCCTGGATAAATTTCTGCTTCTTCATCTATAAAGTGAAGCTAAAAATGAAATTACATCATAGGATCATAATATATTTAGAAAATTCACTTAAAATGGTTAGCACATTACCTGAGACACAGCAGTGCTTAATAAAAATTAGGTGTCATCACTACCATGGAGAACGGTATATATCATATAGTAGGTACCCAATAGTTTAACCTCTTTAAAATGATTTTTAAAATATAGAGAATTATAGAAATAAAAAGGATAACAAAATGATATTGACCAAAATATACATTAAATGCATGTCCTATATGACACATCACTAGTCTTTCACAGTCACTTTACCATGTTATTGTAGGATCAACATGTTACACACCAAAATAAATAAAAAAACAAACAAAACTATTATTGCTCAGGACTTAGCATTGAAGAAAAATTCAAGTAAAGTAAATGAAGATACTATAAAAAAACTATGTAGGAACTGACTTTGGAGTTATTCTACCTGTATGTAAATTTATCTGTGATGTAACAATATTTTCTTAAATTTTATGAAACATTTTCTAAAGCATTTATATTTACAGAAGATATTAAACTTCTTGATAGAAATTCATCCAGTATGTACTATTTATACTTAAATCTTTTCAGTAGTTTAGACAGAAAAGAACAATTTGACAGCAACTGATGCTTTATATTTTAGAATTTTTAGCTAAACTCTTGGGCCCCAGTGGTATTGAGAGACAGGGCAGAGGTAATGATCTGGGCAAACTGAAAAGTGTGATACTGATTAGGCAAATAAAGAAAGCTATCTCTGCTCTGCATGAATCATTACCAAACCATTTGATAATGTTCTCAGGCATTACCCACTGACAGACTTTTTATCAGTGGGTAATTAGAGCAATACAAATAAAGGAACAAACAGAGCTCCTAATTAGACCAATGCAATAATAATTTCTTTTCAGAAGAAAACAGATACAAAATATTTAATGAAATTGGAAATATTTATATATTTTTAATAATAAAGAGAACTGTGTAGAAATGTTACAAGGAATTAGAAAAGTTTATAACACTTTGTAACTTCAGGATTTGAAATAAGAACCACCATTGTCTGCTCATCCTTTTGGGTATGCTTTTGGCTTTATTTTATCCTTTACCACTGTTCTAGATAACCTGGCTATCATCATTACATCTACTATCCAAAAGAAATAGTAGCCATAGCCGCTTTTTTTAATCCTTCAGTCAGTGACTATAAAATAGCAGGAGTCACAGGGACCAAAGTATAGGAAGATGCACCATAATGAAGAAAACAAGAAATGAGAGTCTCTAAAATAACAAATGAAATTCTTATTTAAATATTTACTCAGTATACTAAATAGAATAGTGCTATAAAGCAGTATTTCTAGACCAGCTTTCAGATATCATATAATACCACCAAATCCAATTTTAGGGCTTTATCAAACTGCCAAATTACTCAGTATGCATTTATCATCACAGGTAACTATGCTTGTGAAAATATCTGACACATTTACAACCTATTTATTTTTCCTCCTTCTGATGTAGATAGAGACAAGAATTACTGCTAGAGCTTTTTAAAAATTCAAGTGACCAGAAATTACAACAGATAAAACAGAAAAATCACAATAGAGAGACAAAGAAAAACTAAGGAAAACAGAGAAATAAAGATGAGAGAGAGGAGACTACTGTCAGGAATAAAATGGGTGATAATCAAAATCTGAAAAATATTGAAAAGATATTAAAAGACCACTATGCAATTCTAAGCTAACAGTTTCAAAAAGATAGATGAGATTGGCAAATTTCTCAAAAGACACAGATGACACAGCTCAGTGAGATAACCTGAAGACTCCTATATTCATTAAAGAAATTTAATAGGTAAAAGCCTCCACACAAAAACAAAAACAAACAAATAAAAACCACCACCAACAAAAAAATCTCCATTCTCAAATAGCTTCCAGGTGACTATCTAAGAATTATGGAGTAATAATACCATTTCAATTCAAATTCTTTGAGTAAATAGAAAGAAAATAATTAGATGATAGAAGAGAGGGAAAGATATCCCAACAACTGTATGAGGCCAGCAATACCCCGATACAAAATGAAATGTGTACAGGTGTTTGTTTTTTTATCAAAGAGTGTGAAAACTTCAAGTGTCTATATATCAGGACATGATATATGAAAGATGATATATCATCATAATGGAATACTTTGCAATCATACAAGTAAAATGAGAACCTTTCTGTACATTGTATTTGCTATGCACAATTGTGTGACATTTAAAAAGCCCCAGGCTTGTTAATGCCTAAGCAAGGTATGGAATGATGAAAATATTTGCACAAAAGAATGGAAAACAATATAAATATGTACCCAAAAGCAAATATATTTGCTTTTGTTTTTTTAAAAAAATACTGGAGGAGTGCCTGGGTGTCTCAGTTGGTTAAGCATCTGACTTTGGCTCAGGTCATGATCTTGGGATCCTGGGATCAAGCCTTGCCCCCTCCCCAATTGCCTCCTTTCTCAGCAGGGAGTCTGCTTGTTCCTCTCCTTCTTCCCTGCTCCTCCCCCCTGCTCGTGAGCGTGCTCTCTCAAGTAGACAAAAATCTTTAAAAAAATTAATTTAAAAAAAATAAAAGAAACACTGGAACAAATGACCAGAAACAAGTAACATTGATTTCTTCAATGGAGAGAGGACAAGATAATGTTGGGTTATTCATAATAAACTTAACTGAGCAAGTGATATTCAAGCTAGGATCTAGAGCAGTTGTAGCAAATTGCCAATGGAAAGATACAGGGAGAATTATTCCAGAATGAGGCTACAGTATTTCCAAGAGAATGTGGGTTGAGGAGCTTAGCACTGATAAAAGCCCTTTATGGCAGTTAGTTGGAGATCCAGGAGAAGAGAAGGTCAGGATGTGGCTGGGAAACCAAGCCTGCCTAAAACTGAAAAACCTGTAATCAGCCTCAGTATATCCATAATTACCTTGAAGGATGACATAATTCCTTTCCCAAGTATAAAATGATGGCATTGTAATTAATCTTATGATGTTATAGCAGATACCTTGATGACTTTTATTAAACTTTCTGAAGTTTTTTTTTTTTTAACCTTTTTTTATTTATTTATGAGAGAGAACAAGGGAGGGCTCACAAGCAGGGGTTAGGGGCAGAGGGAGAGGGAGAGGGAGAAGCAGATTCTCCACTGGGCAGGGAGTCCAACGCATGTAGGACCCCGAGATCATTATCTGAGCCGAAGGCAGATGCTTAACCACCTGAGCCACCTAGGCGCCCCTAAACTTTTTGAAGTTTTAAAAAGAGCAAAGAAGCAGTATTCTTATGGGCATTGAAAAGTCCTGATACCAGGCAGGAATCACTGGCCTCCATGGATACAACAAAAAGATCAATTTTTGAAAGGAGGAAAACAAATCTTTGTTTATATAGAATGTTCAAACTGCTGAGTACCTTTGAGTCCATTTGGCCCTGCAATTTCATCTCATGCGTAAAGATACTAAAAGGTCTAGCTTCAGAACTGCCACAAGAACATACCATTTCTGATATTAATCTACTGCTCTTTGCTCTAAAACATTCCTAATTTCAAGAAAGTGGCTGAAAATTTTGTAAAACACACAGTCAAAAAATATAGTCACCATATAGCTTTAGTGACCATATAGACCCACATACAAAGTATAAACAAAAGATATTTTGGAAAAAAAGCAATTATTTTAAATTAAATGGAAGTCAAATTTGCTTGTACTTAGAAAGAGATTTATTCTCCAGCAGTACAGGTTGTCTCATCAAAGAACACCTGGTCAGACAACTACATCCCTTTTGCAGGCATTGAATAACGAAGAGTCATCAATTTTCTGGTATGTATAGGTTCCTCCCATAAGACTTTCAGAAGTCAAAAACTGAGATATTTTTTCACTAATACAAAAAATGTGACATATGAATATATTTAGAACAGCCTTTATAAAATACTATATTTTTAATCAGTGGAATAAATGGTTTGATATTTGAGATTTAACTCGATGTACCATACATTACTTCATTTACGATTTATGACTATTAGAGAAAAATAACAATAACACAAAAACCAACTGTACCTGAATTTGGTTGCTAAAGTTTCATTTTAATGGGTATTTTTTAAGTTCTAAAATGCTTTAAAGAGTATTTTCGAAGTTCATCGAAAATCTTTCTAAGTTCTTTGAAAAGTTTAAAAGTTTTACAAATACCTAATAATTATACCTTTGTATTTATTTGATGCTTGAGTATATTAATGCAGATCTCACCAATTAGCTGAGATGCTAAAAAAACTTTTATCATTAATTATAATGTATAGCAATTAGGTCACTTTTAAGGGAATCCAAATATGTGCACAGAGTTCCAAGTGACACGTGATGATATGAATTGTAAAAGCTTTATCTTCAAATTACTTTCAATATGAACCTCCAATTTTCTTTCTACTTTTAATAAAGAAATAGGGGTAAGATTCCTCTCCATTCTACTTTTTCCCCATCCACATATTTATTGAGCTATAATTGACATATAACAAACAAACAAATAAAAGGTAGTAGTTATACGACCTGATGGAGGTGTTAGCTAACTCTATGGTGGTAATCATTTTGCATTATGTAAGTGTACCAAATTAACATGTCTCCATTCACTTTCTATAAAAATAAGATACCTCTCTAAAACTTAAAATGAAAGTCTTTTACATCAATTAGAAAACCCTTTCTTAACTACATTTATATTATATGAAATCATTATATTATAATCTCACAAATGGGAGGTGATCCCTTCAGTAAAATGTAGCTAACACATATATCAATTTTTTCCACACGTATAGCCAGATTTACACAAGTCATCAGTAATTAAGGTTTATTTTAAAGTAAGCATAAAGATATATTGCAAAATCTAAATTATATTCTTTTTTAAAACAAAATTAAATTGTATTACCTAGAATTAATTATAGTTACTGGAACAATTGTAACAAGTCATATTTTAATGACTTAGGAAGTTATTTTTTATAATTATTATATCAAAGCACAAGCCTAACTGTAAATAAGTTATTTACTGTAACTTCCAGGGCATCACTTGAAGTCAGAACACATTGTCCTTGACATCATTTAGTGTAACATCATTTACTGTAGAGCACCCAACTATACAATGTGCAAGGATCATAGAAGGCTTCTGCTTTTTAGTCATCAAGAATCAATTATCAAAAATTTTATACAGTGAATGTAATTATAACTTTCTGAAAGATTGTCAATATCAAGTTGAATTTTACTGTCTATCTTTGTTGGTGGTGGTCTCCTACAGATTTTGTGTATGTATGTGTGTAACCAAGTTTGTTCTTTCAGAGATTTTGATTCAAAAGATCTCTAATGAGACAGGGGAGGAGCTATGTGCATTTTATGAGCTACTGAAGTAATTAAAGTTGCCATACAAAATTGGAAATTTTACTGTATATTAAAAAGAAAATCAAGATTATCAGTATTTGTGCTTTCCAAATGTTCAGGTTGAGTTTTTTTTTTTTTTTAAGATTTTATTTATTTATTTGACAGAGAGAGACACAGCGAGAGAGGGAACACAAGCAGGGAGAGTGGGAGAGGGAGAAGCAGGCTTCCCACCAAGCAGGAAGCCCGATGTGGGGCTCGATCCCAGGACCCTGAGATCATGACCTGAGCTGAAGGCAGACGCTTCATGGCTGAGCCACCCAGGCGCCCCATTAATTGAGTTTTTATTTGTAACCTTTCTTGTGTAAACCAATATATTTGATTTGCTGAAAAAGCACTTTTCTTTATAAAAGAAACTTTCTCTTCCTGCCTTTATTTACTCTGCATGCCTCCTTTAGCTTGGGTATACAAATTATCCTTCAGTTAATTCAGTGCCAGAGTAAAGAAAAATTTAGATTACATGAATAAATTGGTGAAATATTTTTTGTAGAGATTCATCTACTTTCATTGGAAAGCTTTTGAAGTCCTGAAACATGTTATATGGGAAAATCTGATTTGTATTTTAAATAGATTACTATAACACAGTTATATTATCGAGAATAAAACCTAGAAAATTTCCAGAATGAATGGCAAAATTAATGAAAAAAGATAATGCAGATTCATTTACATCTTATTTTGCCATTGAGGACTCAGGCAAACAACTCAGAAAGAATACAGTTTCTGCTACTTTTATATGCAATCTGACCCTGAAATGGTTAATTATTATCTTACCATTTCAATGCTAAATTGTATCTTATCCTTTAAATTATAACCCATTAATTAAAATTATATATAATATATATAATTTATATATATATTATATATATGTAAGATCAACTAATATGTTTATCATCTTTAAATGGACTAAAAAAATCCACTTCAAAGATTTATTGTGAGTATATATGACGTAACGCATTTTGGGTGGTTATCACAGTGCTAGTGAAATACTAAATCTTCATTAAGTAGTTAATAAGAACCAGGAAACAGTCATTGAATTAAATGTAATTAAAAATAAAACATGGGTTGTTTTATAAGAAAAAACCCCACAAGAACATAATTTAAAAATCCATTTAAATTGCTATTATTGCTCATTTATGACTATATATATATAAGCTGTGTCTAAAAATAAAATATAAAGCACAATATCCAAACAATTCTTTAATTCATCTTTCTTTCATGATTCTAAAACAGCAGGGGAGGGGGGGGATAGTATTATTAAGGTAAAACTAGCAAGATGTTTGATGAGAAAATAAGTGTAAGAGACAATATGAAAACCACAGCCAAAGCTAATTACAGTATCAGCTGACTCAAAGAAAGAATGGATCAAAAAACTGAGATATATAAACAAAAAATATAATTAATTTTCGATATACAAGTATTAGTGTGGGTAAGAAAGGGATAATGGGGAAAGCAGGGTAGGTGTGGTAGGAACAAGAACACTATTAATAAAAAAATCAAGTTATGGGAATTTAAATTGGGATTTTCAAAATCTTGTTATTTAATGTCAAGTATATTTTGTAGTATGTGTATCTGCATGGCACTCAGGGCATTTTCATGAAAATAAAACACATATGAAAATATTAGTAACTGTAATGATCCACGTAATGGAATGGGCTATGAAGCAGCTTCCAAGCCCCTGATTAAGAACGTATGCTCTCTCTCGTGTGCTTTATTTCTCTTTCTGCTAAAGATGAAATACTGCCTTTGGCAGGAAATATTCACTATATCTGCCAAAATTGCACTTGGTAGACAGCAATTCACATAGTAAATATATATTTTTATGGATAATTAGTTGATTGAATGTGTGAATTAGAGGATTTTTAATATTCATGACTATCTATGAATATTTTATTAATTTCTGTTTTGTTTGAAATAATGATGCTACAATAACATGGAACCCAAATACTTAACATTAATAAACTCTAAGTAATAAGTCAATGGCAATTCTGTGACTAAGTATCACCCAAAGCTTCCTTGACAAAACAATATAATATGCAAAATACAAATACTGTGGATTAGGTATAGAGAAATGCAATCCATTATTTTCCTTATAAATCAGAAAACTTAGATGTAGAGCCACCTTCATTATTTTCAACACTTTTTACAGATCACTTGATTATAAGAAATCAGGCCTGCTTTTTCATAACAGAATCCACAGAATGGGTTTCATCACCTCTTAAGACTGATACACACATTTTTTAAGTAGACTTTTATTTACTGAGGTCACATATTGCCCCACTTAAGTTTGTATTTAAGCACTAGTGCCAAAATATTGTAATTGTTTATTCACTTTCGGGGTATTTTTTTCACTGATCTGTATGCTTTTAAGGACAGACATAGCACATACATACTATTTTGTCTTTGCTTATGTCTTTATTTACTGGTTTTAGCAAAATAAGTCTCACATGAATAAAAAAAATAATTTGCTCTGAAATTCTAAATGTTCTCAAAGAATCATAAAAGAAAAAAAATGATACTTAACTCTAAATAGCAAAGCATGAGATGATTAAATATTATTATAATTACCTGATTTCTTCTCTAGTCCTACAAAAGAATCTTTTGTACTGTGGCCTTGTCTTTCAGATCCATGCAGCTTTTATACCTAATTACAACTGAAGGACTTCATAACAATCTGCTTTATGCTCCTTTTCCTGCTTCTATTCTTGCTAGGAACTGCAACTCCACTCTACTTTACACATGCCTTGTAATACACACAGCCGAGCCGAAGGCAGACGCTTAACGACTGAGCCACCCAGGCGCTCCCATCATTAGTTTTTGATGTAGTGTTCCATGATTCATTGTTTGCGTATGACACCCAGTGCTCCATTCAATACGTGCCCTCTTTAATACCCATCACCAAGTTAACCCATCCCCCCACCCCCCTCCCCTCTAGAACCCTCAGTTTGTTTCTCAGAGTCCATAGTCTCTCATGGTTCATCTCCCCCTCCGATTTTCCCCCCTTCATGTTTCTGTTCCTACTATTTTTTTTTTTTAATGTATAATGTATTATTTGTTTCAGAGGCGCAGGTCTGTGATTCAACAGTCTTACACAATTCACAGTGCTCACCATAGCACATACCCTCCACAATGTCTATCACCCAGCCACCCATCCCTCCCAGCCCCCACCATTCCAGCAACCCTCAGTTTGTTTCCTGAGATTAAGAATTCCTCATATCAGTGAGAGCATATGATACATGTCTTTGTTCTAAATAGTTCATAGATCCCTGAGGGTATACATACACCAAACCACTGTCCTCAATAAAAACCCTCACACCCTGAATAAAGTCCAGACTCCCTCTTTTCCCTTTCCAAGTCTTCTGGATGCTCAGTGTGTCTGTCTGTCTCTCTATATAGATATCTTCAATAAATTCTGCTTTCACCTCCTGCTGGCTCACGTTTGATTTCCATCCTGTGTGAAACCGAGGACCCTCTTGGTTTCCTGTGGGAACACCCTCAGGGTCCTCAGACCTGACCTGCTTGCATCAGCTGTCCCTCATGGAGACCAAATCACTAGTCATTATTCCCACTGAACTATCAGAAACGAATTGTTGAAAAATGTGAGGAATAGAAAATGACAACTCCACTAAAGAACTGTCTCTGTTTAGATCACCATTTATGACTCATGTCAATATCAGCAGGAATATTTTTTTAAAAGGAAGCCTAAATTATAAAATCTAAACAGACTAACCATTGAAATTAATATGCTTTGGGTGGTTTTATCAACTTTGGATCCCAATGAAGCAACAAAAGTCACATATTTCTCAAAACCTCTTCTCCATTTGACTTCCCCTATTGACTAACTCAATCAAAAAGAGAAAATAAGCATAATGAGCAAAACCCAACATTAATCTAAATCTTTGTGTCTTATACTTTGTAAAGAAGAGTAGACCTTTCTTCAAGATCTGTAAATAATCCATCAGCTTTTGAAATTGTTGCTACTATAAATGTGTTGATCAATAATAGGAAGAGACCCTGTTAAGTAACATTCAACATTCACTGTACATGTTTTATGTTTGGGAAAGTTTTATACATAAATGTAGTAAATAAGAATAATACCCATCTTCTTGTGCTCAGTATTGATACGGAATTCTGGTTGAATGCTATAAAACCTTAATTTTTCAAATTTCTAAGATGTTTTAAAAGTAAATTATAGTATAAATGCTATAACTTAAGAAATGGAAGTCTAAAATAATTCAGTTTGAGCCCCTTCTCTTCCATAGATTAGTATATAAGCACTGTTAGCTATAGTAATCAAAACAATATGTCACTGGCATAAAAACAAACACAGAGACCAATGGAATAGAATAAGGACCCCAGAAATAAACCCATACATACACAGTAAGCTAATCTTTGACAAAAGCACCAAAAATACACAATGGGGGAAGGATAGTTTCTTCAATAAATGGTGTTGGGAAAACAATATCCACACGCAAAAGACCAAAATTGTACCCTTACCTCACACCATACAAAAAAATAACTCAAAATGGGTTAAAGACTTAAATATAAGAGCTGAAACCATAAAACTCCCAGAAATCATAAGGAAAAAGCTTCTTAACATTGGTCTTAATGTTTTTTTGGTTTTTTTTTTGGATAGGACATCAAAAGCATAGGCAGCAAAAGCAAAATAAACAAACGGGACTACATCAAACTCAAGAAGCTTCTGTACAGCAAAAGAAATCAACAAAATGAAAAGGCCACCTATGAAATAGGCGAAAATATTTGCAAACCATAGATTATATATACATAAATATATGTATATCTGATAAGGGGGTTAATATCATGTAAGGAACTCATACAATTGTTTAATTAAGCAAGGAGGCCCTGAGACTGAGTTGGCTCTAACTCCTCAGTAAGCAAACCAAAACCTCAGCCTGTAAATGCCTCAAGGTTGGAAAATCAACACACCAAGGACAACCAGTCACAAACAGCGTATCAGGCTTTAAGCTACAGCCATTCAAAAATCTCCTCACTTTGCTTCTGCCGTTTCTCTATAAAAGCCTCTCACCAAGCTCCTGTGGGTGGAACGTTCTTAACCATGTCCAACTTGGGCCGGCCCAATTTTAATCAATTTTTGCTCATGGAAACTCTTAGAATGCTTAATATGCCTCAGTTTCTCTCTTAACAGTTCTGGCGTCGGGAGAACAAACCCAAGGAGACGCCCGACAACCCCCAGGAGCAAAAAAGCAAGCAGGTGTAGGTACCTGTCGAGCCTGTAAGTAGCTCACGGCTTTCTTGCTGCCTCCGGAGGTCCTGGGTAAGTCCATCCTGTGTCCCAGATCCCTGCCCAGCAGCTCTTCCATTAGGAGCCTTCAGACTTGACTTGAGCTTTTTTTTTTCCTTTCCCCCTGGACCGGGTTGGGAAACCAAGTGGTCTGACCGACGCGGTCCGAGTTAAAAACCCGCCCGGGTGCGGGTCCGACTTAGAAATCGGACTGCGTCCGCTGTCGGACTGGGTCCGACTTAGAAACCAGAGGGGGCAGGGTCACACTGGGCCGACTTAGAAAGCAGACCAGTCCACAGTCGGAATGGGTCCGATTGATTGATTGATATTTATAAGGTTTTTTATTTATTTGAGAGAGAGAGCACAAGCAGGCAGAGGGGCGAAGGGAGAGGAAGAAACAGACTCACTGCTGAGCTTTTGATTCGATTTCTTTCGTGGTTATCCTGTTACCCTTCTAGTTTGGTTTAAGAATTTTATTTATTTGACACAGAGAGGGCACACACACGAACAGGGGGAGTGACAGGGAGAGGGAGAAGCAGGCTCCCCACGGAGCAGGGAGCCCGATGCGGGGCTCGATCCCAGGACCCCGGGGTCACGACCCCCCGGAAGGCACTTAACCGACTGAGCCACCCAGGCGCCCCGGAACGAGTCAGATTTAGAAACAGGGCTGAAGCCAGTGTGAGGTCTCAGGTGAGTAAGATTATCTAATAAGGCTCAAGAGCAGATTAACCTACCAAAGATAATCTTGAATTACAGTGGCCACAGCTGAGAATTTTTAACCATCATAGATAAGCGCATCCATTAGGAGGTGCCTAGAGAAAAACAAGCCTCACTTGAGCACTCACCATAGAGGGAAAATTATTTGTCCTCCTCTACAGTTTCTGGCGACCCAGATGGGACCTGCTGGGACACTCCACTTGCTCTGGAGCCTGCAGACGGATCCTGGGAAAACTGGCGGAATCCTGTAAAAGGTAAGAATTCTTAGGAAAGTCAGCTCTCCCAGATCTCCATCTGTGGTGCCTGGTGGACAAAGAATGATAAAATTTCACACTGCCCCTTCCTTTCCAAACTCAGATCGGCAGGAGAAAATATTGGCTATCGACCCTTTCTCTCCCAGGGATAGCTGTTGCTTCTTTTTTGTCTCATATTGTTTCCTGAGAACCTGGCTTGGCCACTGTCAGGTTAGGGGATGGAAAATATAGCCAAACAGAAATGTGGTTGCACCCTATTTGTGGCTAGATATGGCTGAACAGAAATGTGGCTTACACTCTATTTGGGGTTTGAGTTCTGTGGACTATGCCAGATTGCAGAAGAATTGTCTGTCTTCCTTTCTTTGGTTATCTTAAGAGTTGCCTGGAATTTGGGAGAGTAGTAACCTTTTAGCCCTTTTTGGGGACCCCTTTTGTGCCCATGGTTTTTGTTCTGTTTTGTTTTGTTTTTTATACTGCCAGGAATATTTACTATTTGTCTAGGCTGACACCTAAGAGGATACTTGAACTTTGTTGTTGTCATTGTTTAAAAGTAGCTCTATGGTGAGAAACTGACCAAATTGGAAGGTAGTATTCAGTCTGATAGGAGCTTATTATTTATTTTTTATTGAGGTTTAATTGACATATAACATTGTATTAGTTTCAGGTGTACCATGTAATGATTCACTATTTATACACCCTAAGAAATGATCACAAGTCTGGTTAACATCCACCATGTAGTCACATTTTTTTTTTCTTGCAATGGGAGCTTTTAAGATTTACTCCCTTAGCAACTTCAGATATGCAATTCATGCTATCAATGACATCCCTGTGATTTATTTGTATTATAACTGTAAGTTTGTACCTTTTGACCCCCTGCACCCATTTTGGCCATCCTCTAATCCCCTCACATCTGACAACCACCAATCTGTTCCTTGTATCTATGTTTGATTTTGTTTTGTTCATTTGTTTTAATATTTAGATTACACATCGAAGTGAACTCATATGGTATTTGTCTTTCTCTGACTGATTTCACTTTGCATAATACCTTCAAGATCCATCCATGTTGTCCCCAATGGCAATATTTCATTGTTTCTTATGGCTGAGTAATATTTTATGATATATATCTATATATCTATATGTCTATCTATATATATATATCACATCTTCTTTATCCATTCATCCATCAATGGACACTTAAGTTGTTTCCATATCTTGGCTATTGTAAACAAATGCTTCAATGAACATAGGGGTATATGTATCTTTTCTAATTAGTGTTATCATTTATTTATTTTTTTTTAAAGATTTTATTTATTTATTTGAGAGAGAATGAGATAGAGAGCATGAGAGGGGGGAGGGTCAGAGGGAGAAGCAGACTCCCTGCTGAGCAGGGAGCCCGATGCGAGACTCCATCCTGGGACTCTAGGATCATGACCTGAGCCAAAGGCAGTCACCCAACCAACTGAGCCACCCAGCGCCCCTATCATTTTTTTAGATAAATACTCAGAAGTGGCATTGCTGGATTATATTTTTCTATTTTTAAATAAAATAAAAGGACTAAAATAAAAAACAAAAGCTAGATTAAGTTTATTGATTAAAGACAGGCATGCCTTTAGAGTTATCATCATTAAATATGATATTTTCATTTTACCTAGGTTTGCTGAAAGTCAAATAGGCTCATGTTATTGGTGCAGGCCCTGTCAAAAATATTATGGAGGCTCCTCAAAAAATTTTTAAAAAAAGGACTACTGTATAATCCAGCAATCCCACTTCTGGGTATATATACAAAGAAATAAAATCAGTATACTGAAGAATATTTCCACGCTTGTGTTAAGTGCAACATTATTCAGAATAGCCAAGATATGGAAACAACCTAAGGGTCTATCAATAGATAAATGAATAAAATGAAAATAAAAAACACACACACACTAGGCAGCTCTTCCATATATTAGTATGTAAATGCCAAATGAAAGTCAAATATCTCTGAACTTCAATTTTCTTCTTTCAGCCATATATGTATAAATATTAAACATGTATTTTGGGTCAAGTATCTAATAGTTGAAGCAGATAGAAAGATGTATAGGAATGATATGTTCTCCAGTCTTAATCAAACCAAAACCCAATGCAGCAATCACTTTATTTCTTTCAAGGTATCTGAACAAATTTAACTTTATGAATTACTAATTTTAATTTCAGTTTTTAATTATTTAAATATTTTATGATGTTATTTCAAATATATCATGCTCTTTCTAAGGAGAGTTACACATAGCTAACGATATAAACATTTCCCCATTATTTGACAATCAGTGGAAAGGATATTTGTTATGACATTATCATTACCCCATTAAAATTTTTTGTACTTGGTCTTCTAATACTTTGCCTGCCTGGAAGAAAAACATCAAAACATACTTGGGGTTAAAATTTCTAGGCAGAATAGAAAAATGCTAAAATATTTGATGTGAATATTTAATTTTTAGAGAATCTTTGCAATCTAGGTTAGAACTATCTGTGCTTGAATTTAATGTTGACTTGATCAGCTCTGTGAGAGTAAAAACTAAAGCTGATATTAATTTTTTGTTAATTTCTCTTACACAGACAATTCATAGATTTTAAGAAAAATCTATTACAGTTATTTTATAAGCATTTTATTCCCCCCTTGTACACAGCTTAAAAATTCCAAAGCTGTATTTAACATACATTTTATAACTGTTTTATTTTATTTTTATTTATTTTTTTAAAGATTTTATTTATTTATTTGAGAGAGAGAGAGTGAGAGAGCATGAGAGGGGAGAGGGTCAGAGGGAGAAGCAGACTCCCCACTGAGCAAGGAGTCCAATGTGGGACTCGATCCTGGGACTCCAGGATCACGACCTGAGCTGAAGGCAGTCGCCCAACCAACTGAGCCACCCAGGTGCCCTATAACTGTTTTAGTTTATAGAGGTTGAGAAGAGAATATTTTATCTGCACTTGGGAACCAGGGAAAATTTTTATAGCATTAATGACATTAATGAGTTGAGACTTAGAGGAATACATGCTTACCTGATTATCTCATCATGGAATTTTCACTATTTGCATTTGTTTCTGGTCAATTTCTGCTGTCTATGGTATCGAGAAACCTTATAGCTGGTAATGGCATGCAGTGATTCTATACTAATCCAGAAAATCTGATCCAGAGTTTCCTTTGTCAGCATTTCAGAGCCAGGGGTATCTCTTAATCTTTGTCCTGCATGGGCCCAAGCAATTCAAGTAAGTTTGTTGCCTTTATTTTATCAGGGCTTAATCAAAAATTGAAAATTATTTTCATTTTCTGCCTGCCAGTTCTCAGAGCACAAAATCTTTATAAAAAAGTGAGTTGTCTAATGCTTCATTTCTCTGTTTTTATGTGTTATAACATTAATCCATGCAAATGCTGGTATTTCAAAATGTAAAATTCTCCTTTAATTCTGCTTGGTGAAATACTGGAGATAAAGAATCTTGGTTGGGGAGGAGAGCAGAAATAAGAACCTTGTTTATATCAAGTGCTATCTGAGATACTCTCTTTAGTTTCTCAAAAATCTTTCCCTCTACATTTGTTTCTTTTTTCATTGTCAGATACCTATGAAGCTGCAGTTGAGTTTAAAAGTTTTTAATAGATTTATTGCAAACTTAAATGTTTATTAAAAGCTTCAGATCAGAGGCATCTGGGTAGCTCCACCAGTTAAACTTCTGCCTTCGGCTCAGGTCATGATCTCAGGGTCCTGGCATCCCTACCCAGGGAGGAGTCTGCTTCTCCCTCTGCCTCTGCGCCCCCCCCACCCATGCATGTGTGTGTGCTCTCTCTCTCTCTCAGATAAATAAATAAAATCTTAAAAAGAATAAATAAAAGCCTCGGGCGCCTGGGTGGCTCAGTTGGTTAAGCGACTGCCTTCGGCTCGGGTCAGGATCCTGGAGTCCCGGGATCGAGTCTCACGTCGGGCTCCCTGCTCAGCAGGAGTCTGCCTCTCTCTCTGACCCTCCCCCCTCTCATGCTCTCTATCTCATTCTCTCAGATAAATAAATAAAATCTTAGAAAAAAAAAGAATAAATAAAAGCCTCAGATCAAACCATCTTTAAATTAACTACAGTAGTACAGTTCTTTTTGATACCAAAAAGTATGCTCTACCATAAATTTTATCCCCATCCTCCTGGAAGAAGATATCTATAGTGTCTTTGATTTTTACCTTCTAATACAAAGTGAAAATTAGAGTTAAAATCTTTCAAGTGAACAACACAGTTGCTCTAAACCTTGATAGAAAGAGTTCTTATTGATAATATTAGTCACATACTTTAGGTAATAGATTGAGAATACTCTTAAAATGCTCTATACTTGTAAATCAAAACAGAAAAAAAGTATCTCTGTGGGCATGTTTATACTGAGTATATATGTGTGTAGATGTGTGGTTATTTGTTTTTTTATGTACTTGACAAATAATCTGGCCAGGATACTTCTTCTAGAATTCTCTTGTTTATTTCAAGATTACTATAGGAACAATATGTATCTAATTGATTACGCTCTTCATCCTTATCATTTACAATTGGTTTCCTTTGACAGCTGATTACAAATAAATAGAAAAAAGAAGAATGCTGCATTAGTAAAGTTTTTCTTCCTTTCGTTTTGTCAGTTACTACCAAAAGACATTTTTCGTACATTATCATGACTGCCTACAATATCCCGACACAGATTTCCATATTATTTTTAGCAAGCTTTGAATGTTGTGCTTAGTTCTAATTATTTTAATAAGATTGATTCAGCTACTGTATCTTTTGTTACTGTTTTTTATTGTTACGTATTTATTTGAAAATAAAGTACACTATGGGAAATTGATTTCAGTTTCAATAGAAAAGTATCTAATAGATATGTAGACAATGAAAAACAAAACTAAATTAAAAGATCCATTGTGAAGACAAAGCTTGTCTTTAATTCCCATTTATAGTCCATTATTTTTATAACTCTACACCTCTTTAACGATTCTGAGTAACAGTCTGTGAATTTTGCCTGAAATCTGGTTCAAACGCTTTTCACATTTGAAACGTACTTTACAACTGTAGAACTCAGTTAAACATATTTAACCACTAATGTATATGACAATGTACTTTGATCATTAAATAGATCTTAAATAAAATCTGGGGTTGATGTTACTTTAATCAGCAATTCTGTAAAGCCAGAAATTAAATAAAATTGGGTTAAACATAGTATGAAGAAGGAGTAAGAACAAGTAAAAATAAATTATTAGAGAGAGACAGAGACAGTGAGATAGAGTTCTTTTACATTCCAAAGGAGGATTCTGAATTTCAATAAAGGTGAGTAAAATGTAATGTAGCAAGAACTCTTCACAGACCTTTTAGCATTCAAATTATGGCATGCATGCTGCATGCTGCAGTTTTACAAGCCTACAAAATAGTAACATTAATGGCCCAGCATCTTTAAAAATCGTAAGTCTGCAAAATGATTCACTTGCCATGCATATTGAATATTAATAACATCAAGTAGTTCTGTTTATTAACCTTTTACGTTAATGGTCAGAAATGAAACATGCTGAGAACAATTGCACAACAGAAGGGGCAAATGTTTCTGATGACTGTTGGGTTTTATTTGACAGTTAATAAAAATCAAGTACATATCATGTTAGATTAGCTGAGATCTGGATTCCATATGACAAGTCATTATTATTAAGGGCAAATGGAGGGTATTTTCAAATACACCCTGGAGTGAGGTAGACTAAAATATGATGGTGCACTCTTGAATGTCAAGGACATTTTGTTCAGTGTATAATGGAAAACGACATGTAATGTGCAGTTTGGGAACTATTTCATGTTCCTCTGAAGACCTCAAAGCATCACACTGAATATTTTATTGGAATCTGTCACACTCTGCTATAGGTTCAAGTGCATAACAAATATTTATAGACAATCATCATTTTGATGACAGAGAAAATGTATCAGAGCTAAGAGTTAGCATATGAGTAAGTGTATAATGTCATACTCTTTCTATTCTCTCCATTTTCTTTTACTTAAAAATAATCAGCCCAGTTTTACATAATCTATAAGTCACTCCCTGTTAGAAAAGCAGAGTTATGAATGACTGGGTGATTTTTCAATAACATAGTAAGTGATAAGCTAGGATTCTAATTGTGCCTTCCTAAATGTCAGTTATACTCACTAGGAAGTATGAAGATCATCGGGAATAGGACGATTTTGTTTTAAGAATGTAAAACTTTTAAAGTATGCAAATATTGGTTACCTAAGAAGTAAGTGTTTTGTTACAATACAGAAAATCTAAAATTTGTCTAGAAAAACAGTATTGTACGGTGTAAGACTTTTGTGTATAGTAAAAGTAAAGAACTTGGAATCAGAAGGCCCAAATTAGATTGTGTTCTTCTCCTGCTATTTAATATGTGCCCTACCCTAAGTAAATGGTTTAACCTCTCTGAACTTGTTTTTTCAATAAATTTCAATCCAACCCAAGTTACAAATTTGTGCCTAGAATTACATATAAGTGAGAAATTTTGTAAACTATACAAAGTTAAAGAAAAGAAACAAGCTGTTATTAATAGTTGCAACTTAAATAGTAACATCTGGCCATTAATTGCCTGGGGGTGGGGGTGAGGGTTTTTGCGAAGAGACAAACAGGAAGAATTACAAAGGCGTATGAAGAAACTGTTGTGGATTATGTATATGTTCATTAACTTGATTGCAGTGATGGTTTTGTGTGTGTGTGTATATATATATATATTTATATGTGCCACAACTCATAGTACATTTTAAAGGTTTATTATATGTCAATTATATTACAATACACCTGTTTTTAAAAATACTAGGATTAATACCATTACAAGAAAATAAACAGGGATTGGTTTTATAAATGCCATATTGGATAAAAGAAGCTAGGCACAAAAGAATACATAATGCTCCTTGATTCATGTAAAGTAAAAAAAAAAAATATGGTATTAGGAGTCAGGATAGTGGATACTATTAAGAAAGAGGGAAAGAGTAGTAATTGAGCAAGAACAAAATAAAAATAATGAGATTTTGAAAATATTCTATGTCCTTACCTCGGTTGTAGTTACATGACAAGTCATGTTTGTGATTACTTATTGAGATATATGTGATAATTTGTGTATATTTATTTATGTGTGCCAATTTTAATTAAAATTCATTTAAGGAAGGGATGATATGTGAGCAAGGGTCATCTAAGTTGGAACCCCTTGACCACCAGTTGCATACTTTAGCAACCAGTTGAACTGAATTATTTACCTAGATAAGTAAAAATTTGTATCTCCATAAGAATATACCTAAGAGGTTCAGTTTCATAGTTCTGTTAAGCCACTAATAAGACTTTTGGTGCATCCCCAAGAGCAAATTTTCGAACAAAACAGGATGTTAACCTGATAAGTGTATCACTCTGGGTTCTCCACAGAAAAAGAACCAATACATGTACATAGGCTTAATTATAAGGAATTAGATCACAGTTATGGAGGCTGAAAAGTCCCAAGATCTTCAGTTCACAAGCTGGAGACTCGGGAGTGTCAATGTTATAAGTCCCTCTGAGTTCAAAGGTCTGAGAAGCAGGATAAGTGATACTGTAAATTCCAGGCCAAGTCTGAGTCCAAAGGCAGGAGAAACACATGTCCCAGGTTTTATTTAAAAATAATCATTCAAGGGGCGCTTGGGTGGCTCAGTTGTTAAGCATCAGCCTTTGGCTCAGGTCATGATCCCAGGGTCCTGGGATCGAGCCCCACATCAGGCTACCTGCTCAGCAGGAAGCCTGCTTCTCCCTCTCCCACTCCCCCTGCTTGTGTTCCCTCTCTCGCTGTGTCTCTCTGTCAAATAAATAAATAAAATCTTAAAAAAAGAATTTAAAAAGTAACATTTAAAAAAGAATAAAAATCAGTCAAGTTTTACGTAATCCATAAGTCATGAAAAAAAACATAAAATCATAAACTACTGGGTGATTTTTACCCAGTCAAGCCAAGAGAGTGAATTCTCTTCGCCTTTTTGTTCTATTCTTGCCTTCCATGAATTGGATGAGACCCATCCACATTGGGCAGGACCATCTGCTTTACTCAGTCCACCAGTTCAAATGTTGATCTCATCCGGGAGCGCCCTCACAATCATCCCTCCAAATAATGTTTAACCAAATATCTCGGCACCCACTATCTGGGCTAAGGTCCAGTCAAGTTGACACAAAAAATGAACCATCACAGTAAGGACAAAAGTCAGAAGAATTTGAGACACAACCTTGAGAAAGACAAAACAGTCAGTTCAGGACTAAAGAAAATATTTAGAATGATCAAAACAGAATCCAACCAACAATATATGCTTTATCCTCTTCAGTTGTGAATCCCAAAGACATTGAATTTTAATCTCTCCTTCAGAACCCTACCAATGTCACCACCAGGCCTGCCCATACTACTTAAATATTGCTGTATTCCTTTTGATTTTATGTTTACTACCAACATTTTAATTCAATTGGCCATCATCCATTAATTAGACCCCGTGCCTGCGCCTTTGACCTAGTTTCCTATGTGATTCTTGCTGCTACAATCCATTTTCCAACTATCAGCCAGATTGATTTTTGTGACACATATATTGGATTGGCCAATTAAAGTAATTAGTGCAGGTTCTCCATTGTACATAGAACAAAATCCCATAGTCTTATGGTGACCTACAGGGCCCTGCATGAACTGGTTGATCCTTACCTTCCTGTCAGACCCTATATTACACGTAACAACCCTCTCTATTACAATATCAGCCTGTCCTTGTTTGGGAAATTCTGCAAATTAATTCTTGCTTTAGAGTAGTTAGATAAGGTGTGCTTTTTCCGTAGAATGCTCTTGCCTTGTTCATCCCTAAGCTAACTCCTTTGCATCTTTAAAGGCTTAGCCTATGTTGACCTTTTCTCAAGGAAACCTCTAGTTCATGGTTTTTTGGTTGTTTGTTTTTAAAGATTTTAGTTATTTGAGGGAGAGAGACCAAGAAAGCACGTGTGCGCACTAGCTGGGGGAGGGGAAGAGAGGGAGGGGGAGGGGGAGAAGCAGACTCCCCGCTGAGTGCAGAGCCTGACCTGGGGCTCAGTCCCAGGACCCTAAGATCATAACCCGAGCCAAAGGCAGACACTTAACTGTCTGAGCCTCCCAGGGCTTCCTGGTTCACAGTTTTGTTTGATTGTTATGAGTTAGACACTGTTCATAAAGAACATTAATTTTTCCAAATTATCACTTCCTTCCATTGCCAGTTTTTGCATATCCATTTATAGCCAATTTGGACTGGTAGAAAGAGGTGGAAACAAGTAAAGGGACACCTGTGCTGTAATATTTCTCTTTGCTCAGTACTAAGTTGGCACTAACTCCAGTAGCAAATATAATATTTCACTATTTCTATGAATATTTCGATATGACAGCATGGTCGTGAATAAAATGTTGATTTCACGGGTGCCTGGGTGGCTCAGTTGGTTAAGCGATTGCCTTCGGCTCAGGTCATGATCCTGAAGTTCTGGGATCGAGTCCCACATCGGGCTCCCTGCTCAGCGGGGGGTCTGCTTCTCCCTCTGACCCTCCCCCCTCTCATGTGCTCTCTCTCATTCTCTCTCTCTCAAATAAATAAATAAAATCTTTTTAAAAAAATGTTGATTTCACATTTTCTTTGGTGTGTAAGATCTGAAATTTCATAAATATTTCACTGTTTGTCACAGTGTATTTATTGACATCATTTTATTTCATAATTGAAAAGTTATGAACTAACTTTGATATATATCATTCTAGTAGATTCTCTGATGAAATAAAATCCAAATGGGGAAAAATAACTGAAAATGAGAGTAAATATCTATTCTGAATCCATAATTATTCTCAGTGTGTCTATTGGAGCTGTACATTGAAAATGCCTCTCTGGAGCTGCTTTTTCACAAATGGGTAGAAATGAGTAAGAGGTGAATGTTCATTGAGACATAAAACTTTCACTACTAATGAGTCATCTAGACTCACTGCAAACTCAGGACGTAATTCTCTACACAAAACTATGCACACATTTGGTGCTGACCAGTAAAAACTGTGAATTAGAAACAAGCAGATCTGTTTATTTAAAAGATATATAAAGACAACAATAATGTATAGGAATAGTTGTTTTAATGGGTCAGGGATTCCATATGAAAGCAAAAAATGACTCTAGAAGAGGCAAATTAGGGTAAAATAATATGTATAGAGAGATACACATATATACATACCTATAGCATATAGCCCATTCTGATGCCAATTATATGTTTACACAGTGGAAGGTACTCGAGTGATAAAAATCAGTTGCCCTTAATCTTATATTCCAGTTGTCATTAAGGTATATCCACAGAAAAGGATAAAGAGTGTATTCCAATTTGTAATGACAAGATATAAATGATTAACCCTAAATGGTGGGGAAAGTTTAGACTACATAAGAGAATAGGAATACTCCAAGAAGTAAGTGAAATTTCTGAAGCATAAGAAGATATGTTACTTTGTTTCCTATATCAGAGGGAGAAAATTCGTTGGTTTAGTTAAAAAAAAAAGTTCAGTCAATCAGGGCATAACAGCATTTTATAATATTTATCTCAGTGTGGTACAGAAACAATTTTGGTTTTAGATTTCACAATGCCCATGTATTTTTATATATTGCTATTACAAGTAATCTATTGTGTAACATTCTACATAAATAATAAGCTGTAACTTTAAATTCATTGTTTCCCATCCTTGAGTTACAAGTTCTTTTAATTTGTTGATGAAAATTGATGGATCAAAAAAATGGAATTTTGATGGTAAAGCCTCAGGTCATAAAATGCTTCATTTACATATCACATAGAATAGCACTTTCAATTTTTGCATTATTCTAAAATGTAACTGAGTATAACAGCATTATTCTTTGCTGCAATGGAAGTAGCACAGTACATTAGCATGATTGTGGATTGATTAGGTTTCATTCTACATTGATGAGTCAAAGGAGACAAGCAAAGGAAAGTGTGCTGACTCTGAATTTATGGAATGGCGAGTAAAACACTGTCCGTTAACCAAGCGGCAGTTAAAGTTATTTCCAGTTCCCTGAGAACCCATTCTAAACTCTACATTGTAACTACCATAGGACAGTGAACCCTGAATAAAATAGTACAACTTGTATATATCAACTACAGTGATTTGGTGTGTGTGTGGGGGGGGTATTTCGTCAAAGAAAACAATGCTACCATTTACCTCAAGGAAAACAAAAGATGTCAGTTTTACTATGAGATATGAGAAACTTTACCAGGAATGATACAGAAATCAAAACAACAATCAAAATTGGTATTTTGGTGATCTCATCAACAAATCTGCATGAATACAGGGCTATTCTAGTTTACATTAATACATTCAGTAGTAAATTTTTGAACACTAATATATGCCAGGCACTCTGTTAGGCTCCGAGGATGCACTAGTGAGCAAGACCTTTTTTCCAGGAACATTTTATGTCATTGTTCAATATGACTTAATTTCGCAGCAAAAATTGACAGTTTTGGCACGTTCTGTCTATGCCTTTTTTCTCCTTTGGCTTCAAGGGCATGGCAATACCTTGTTTCTCCTTCTAACTTCTCTGACATTTATGTTACTGGCTCAATACATATTTTCTTTCTTTTCTCCTAATTTTTAGACTTTCCAAAGGTTTTGCCTCAGAATAGCACCCAATAGTCATATATATATATAGCTTCAAGTCCTGATCTATGTCTCTGGCTCTGATTTACTCTTGATATCTTTACCCAGACAGATGAATGACTTAACAGCATTCCAATATATATATGTATTTCCCACAAAACCTGTCATTCCCACAAAATATATATAATTAAATAAACCTGCCCTTTTTAGTTCTATAACTGGCCCCAATAACTTTCCTTTCATTTGGTTTCAGCTTTTGACATCAGCTTTGTGTCTCTACCCTTCCCCATTTATTATTTACTTACAATTATTTGCCATGTGTGGTAAATGCCATCTAATTTCCATTCTCAAGGACTCTATGCTAAGCAGGTCTTAAATATTCTTGCTTCAATATATAAGATACTAAAATATTAGCACTTCATTACAGGCATTGTCTCTTACCCCTTTGATCCGGTCATCTCCTCTCTTCACTTATAAAACCCCAAGCTAGTCATGTTACTTCCCTGGACTTCTAAAATACATTAAAAAAAAAAAAAAATGAACTTAATGGTGCCTCACTTTCTCCCGAAATAAATGCTGTTTTCATTATAGCATTTAAGACCCTCTGTTTCATTATTATCCAGTGTTTTCCAACTTACATTATCAAGAACTATGAAGAGTCTGAAAGTTGACCCTGATTTCAAGTAGCAAGTTAGCCTTCCACACTTCCACATGGATGCTGGAAGAAAATGTGTAACTCCCATGTCAAAGACCGAGAACTTTATTACTCAGGGCACAGCAGGGAGCATGAGTCTTACTCCTCTTGCCCTCCAAGTCCCAGGGCTGGGTTGGGCAGATCAGCTGGATATTGTGCACACAGGGGTCTTGCCTCATAGCAGAGAAACTCCTGAGTTTAGGGAACCTTGACCTTTTTAAGGAGGAGATGATAAGAAACCTGTCCATACTTTGCCTTAGAGTGACATAGTGTCTTTCTGTTCTCTGCCCCCAGAGGGAGACAATACCCTTATCTTCTAAGGCTGGTTGTTATATAAATAATTTCAAAGAGATAGACCAGAACAGAAATTAAAAGACATGAAGAGATGCAAGGACCTGCTTAAAATTGTCTCCCAATACATATATTCCACTCCATTATCTCCCTCTCTCTGAACTCTGATTTTATATTACCAGGGAGGCTTGTTAAGACAGAGATTAAATGTGATGACCAGTGAAGTAGTGAATTGTTGGTCTGATAAATGTAAATGCAGCAGCCAGGGTTTGTTTGTTCCTACCTGAGGCACTCGATTTTCTATTTTCCTGAAAAACTTAAAACACAAAAACACAAACAACCTATTGACAACAGATACACCATTCATATTTAAAATTGCATATGAATGCATGGGGCGCCTGGGTGGCTCAGTTGGTTAAGCGACTGCCTTCGGCTCAGGTCATGATCCTGGAGTCCCTGGATCGAGTCCCGCATCGGGCTCCCTGCTCAGCAGGGAGCCTGCTTCTCCCTCTAACCCTCCCCCCTCTCATGTACTCTCTCTCTCTCATTCTCGCTCTCTCAAATAAATAAATAAATCTTTAAAAAAAAAATTGCATATGAATGCAGACACAAGTTATCCTTTATTTAATTACAAGGGTCTGGCAGGAATAAGGGTAAAACAAGGCAAAACACAGAAACCTGGTGGTACCAGCAGCCCAGCCATTATCCCCATCAAAAGGTGATTTGAGATTTTGTTCTGGAAGGAGAATCAAATAGACCCAGAAGACTTCTTGAAGAACAGCAGTGATCTCTAGTCAAGTGACAATAGCCAGCTTGAGGAAATCTCTATGATGAGAAAAAGGAAAATAAATATAAAATCCTTATTATTTACTCTTACCTCTTATTTCCAGTTGTAGATGCCTGTAAGCCCAATCTAATGAGAAGCCAGAGGAAATGGGAGCCTATGGATGCAAATCACAAAGATCAGTCTCTCGAACCATAAATGGTAGTGTTGGTTTAGCATTCCAGGGTGTCCATGTGCAAAATATTTTCCTGTTCCTTGCAGATGACCAGCTTATACACTAAGGGGATGGTGAAATATTGATAGTTCTGTTGTTTGCAGTAGTACACAAATCAGCATAAACAAGACCGTTTTTGAGTCCTTTTGTCACCATGCATTGTCTTCATCTCTGCTACTACAGCCTTTTTGCAAACAGACCCATCAGGTAAGTGTCACGGTCATTTGGCAAAGCTGCTGACTTAAATTCACAGAGAAGGTAACTATTTCCCTGATTGTTATAAGCATCTACTCTTGTACATGCCCTCTACGTGGTATTTATGTAAAACATGAATATTTTCTCAGTTTATGTTGTTCCAAGAAGTCCATCCAATGTACCTAACCCACACCTCCCAATAACCACTTTCTTCCAATTCCTGACTTCCCTACCAGTCATTAGTCATTATCCATTAGTCTACTGTTATCTGTGACTTAGACTGTCCTTATACATAAAAGGTACAATCAAAATTCTACTCATTGGGGGAATATCCCTATGTCACTGTTTTTCAAGGCTATTCTTTATTAAAGTAAAATCAGTACTTTCTACTGCAGGCCCTTACCAACATATCGTATAGATCCCTCTGTGAAGCAGTTTGATGTTTTTTTCCTCTTCTAACTTGTTGTAAGTACTCAAAGTAAAGTTATAGGTGTGGATGAAAAAATATATGTTGAAGTAGTAAGAGAAGGTGTTATACATCATGCAATTTGTGGATACTTTATGGATGTACTCAACCTTTTCCATTTCTATAACATGTCTATTTTATAATAAAATGCTGGTGCTATGCATGTCCAAATATATGGTTCCATGGGTCAGATGATATCCAATGTATGATTGACAATTTAGATTGCATAGTTATATTTTGTTCTGTGATCAAATATTCATTCTCTACTAAGGCCTAGCAGCTGGCCTAAAATCACTTTAAAATTAAATATTAACCATTAAAGGAGGGGTTAGACTTAGAAACCTTGAATGTACTTTGTATTTCTCCTATTAGGACTGCTTACCAGGACCCTCTGCATTTCTATCTGCCTCCCACACTGTTGGAACTGCTGGGTCATAAGTTCCAAGAGATATGGAAGCTCACACCAGTCTAGACTTTCTGTTTAGTCTATTCATGCTTTGGTTCTCATTTTAAACTGGCCACCTTGCAGGTTATTGTGCAAGTAGCTTCTAGAAAAAAGTTCAAATGTTGCCTTTCAAATCCAAAGAGATCCACTAAGAACTGTGTCTTTCATCATGGTAGGTAGACACCGCAGCTTGGTTCTCATTTTACAAGGGTATCACAATATTCATACCAGTAGACTCCCTAGAAGTTTCACTGGGTTTATCTTCTGCCTTTGGTCAAACATGTGTTGATAAGCCCTCTAAAGCACTGCTACTCTTTGCTGAGCAGGTCTAAATAGCAAAATGTTATTAATGTTATGGATCAGTGAATTTTTTGTGGTCTATCTGAATGATACAAGCTTCTATGAAATATATTATGATGACGAGCAGGAGGGTTGACCTATAGCACTGAGTAATATATTAAAAGTATACTCTTATCCCTGCCATGAAAATGTAAAAAGTTTGTGGTCTCAGGGGAAAGGCTTTATACCAGCTGTTACAAAGTGTGCTGATTTGCTCCAGTAAAGATACCACATCTGGAACCAAAGTTGTGATTGGCAGTACCACTTAATTAAATATACAGTGACTTGTCATTTCTCACAACCCATCTGAATTTCCACTGCCAAATAGAGAAGTGGAGATGGACTGGAGCCACTAGTCTTGAATTTTTTAGGTCTCTACTAGTTTTATTAGTCTCTATAATTAATCTGGGGATTCAGAATTGTTTTTTGTTTACTGTTTGTCAGGAGTTGCCAATTCCCAGAACTATGACTTAGTCCTTCCCACATTGATAGAGCTCATTTTGAAACCAATAAAATGATTCTGACAACTATAAAATATATCAGTTCCCACTGTATACTCTCTACCAGGGCAAACGACCATAGAATAGGTCTATAGTCTCACTATGTCTACTGTTAGATTAATTTGGGCCAAGACACACTCTGACACCTGACCTTTTCATCAGCCATTTGTCTCCATTAATTGTCCCTTACTCTGAGAAGAACTTAAGGACCAGCCTAATGTTAATACCAATATACGATTACCCCAGAGGTTTGATTATTTCTGTTTTTGTAGGAAACAGTCACTCTTTTGAAAACTTTGGAGGAGATTCATGCTCTATATCTTTCCCCTGAAGAACTCAACCTTCCAGTCAATGTAGAGTCTAGTTGATCTCCAAAGTGCTTAAATTCAAGAACTGATTAAGAGGCAGAATATCCCCACTACAATGACTGTAGTTATGCACTTGCCCACCAATTTGAGTTTTTCCTTGCAAGTATGTCATGAAAATCATAGGAGGCTAGCCAATAGTTTAATTGTAAGTGATCTATAGAAGGATTAGCCACAAGAGTTCCCTGTGCACCCAAAACTCTGAATCCTATTTCAGTCCTGTGGCTTATTGTGGCAGACTTGTCTCTGATGCTTAAGTGTCAGAACCTATTTCCACCACTGTGGAATGCCTTCATTTCCAGTGAGATCAGGAAACCTAACTTCATGTAGCATCCCTCCTTCCTATCTTTGGCCTACAGTATTCAGCCATGAAAGAATGCTTCATATTGAACACAACTGAGAATTAATTATCATTAAAACTTTGCAACACATATACTCAGAATCTATCTTTGCTGTCAGCCATACTTAATGGCTTCCAGAGTTAAAGGTCTCTTTACAAACTGTCTTTTTCTTCAACACCTTTTCTTAGCAACTCATTTTCCCTATGTCTGCTCCCTATGACTATAAAAAGAAACAGGACTGTTGCCTTAAAAACTTAGTATCACTGCCACTTGACGTCACATTGCCTTGCCTTCCAAGTGCTCTTCATTCCATATTATAACCAGTGATATTCTGAATAATTTTGTTGGCATAGTATGGAATAGATTACATACATCTTATTTACTGAAGCACAGAGGTTAATTAACTTTCCTTTTCTTTTTTTACGGCATTTACTTTAGAAAACTTTTAAGTACTCTGTCTCTTTGAAATATATGTAAATATTTTAAAAGCTAAATAAGCCTCTTGCCAGGTTAAAGACCCAGAAATACCTTTCTCAAGGACCTGAGAATCATGTTTTTGAAATATATCCATCAAAAAAGATAATGCAGCTTTTTTCTCCCAGTTTCTGAGGGAGGGTAGGAGCCTGACTTCAGTGAACCACCTTGCTCCAAAACGGCTTCCTGTCATTAAGACATGAGAAGTTTATTTTTCTTTTGGATAAAGCATTTAGCTAATACATATGGTTACCCCAATTACCAAGTAAATGTAGGATAAACTGTGCATGGCTTTCATGCTGTTTGATCCTCTTACTTGGGGCACTGGATATTGTTTATCTTGTTAACCTATAGGTAGTGGGTTGTATCCGCTTGGATGTAATAAAGGGCAAGATTTCTTTCAGTCTTTGCAATCTCTTAGCAGGTTGCCTGTGATGTGCATCGCATTCTAAGTATCCAATAATAAAATTGCTGTGTTTCTCTTCTAACTTTGTGGAAAGGTGTTACAGGTTAGGAGATTTTGTTTTTAATTTTATATATATATATATGTATTTTTTTTTTCCTAGCTCCCATAACACTATAGTTGTTCTTTGGAGAATAAGTGCTGACAACAAGAATGTAAGCTAAAGAAGGGAAACTTAGAGAAGTAAAGAGAGAAACTAGCTTCAGCAAAATGTAGCAGTGAGAGGGTGTCATTCATTTCTGTCTGTACTGGAATCTAAATGTGAGACCCTTGTTCCATCTCTTTATCACATGTACTGGTATAGTTTAACGGTGACAACATGGGAGTGGTAAAGAAATAGACCCTGAATGCCCCGAAAGTAATTATCTCTGACTTTTAACCATTAAAAAATCCCTCAGGCTGGATAAGACAATTCTTTGACACTCCTGGATTGGAAAGTTTCAAGACAGAGACACTTGACTGCCTCCATCAATAGGTGGCTGCTCGAGTGAGTAACTGATAACTGAGAAAATGAAGGAGATATGAATTTATTTTGTACAGAGTTTGTGAAAGGACCCACACTATCTCAACCTAAAAATATTGCTTTTTTTTTTTTTTTTCATCTTTGGGCCTTGGATTGTATTTGTTCTCTATCTGAAAGGCACTTATATCTCCAGCTTTTTATAACATTGACATTCTTTTATTGATGTCGGTCTTAAATAATTTTGCAACTCTATGTGAAGCTTCCTCAGGTTGCCCACTGGGATGTGATCTTTCTATCTGATCATATAGTATAAAAATTGTCTACGTACTGCATTTCCTAGTCAAATAAAGTCAGGCTTCTTTACCTTTCTGCAGCATGGGAAAAAGTGTCCTTAGAGGAGCCTTGATAATGTCACAGAAAGGGGAGTAAGGAAGGACCTGTACTAGAGGTTTGAGTTTGTGCTAGGTGATTTGATTGATTGATTGATTCATTCATTCATTGAGCCGGAAGCAGCTCCATCACTGATTATTCTGGTCAACCCCTTATGCCTCTCTGAGTCTCAGTTTACAGATTGAAATGATGGAAATAAGAATAATAAAAGTCATCACATAGAATTTGAGAAAAGGTCACACTGCAAAGGAAAACTTACCGGAGGCAGCATGCCTTAATTGGAGAGTTACACTAAGTTGTTAAGGAGAAATTGTGCTAAGTGATTTTAAGAGGGGAACTGGGAAGCATGAGCCAGTTTTGGATTAGACAGTGCACGAAGTGGTAGCACTTTATGAATGTGTATTTTAATGTTCATTCAGAATGCAAGACGATTAAAAGGTGCTAAATTTATTGGCCAGACAGGGGCATATTTGGTCATTTTTGTGGAATCAGTGCAGCCTGGCTTTATGCTGTTCTGAGTCCCACTTGTGTTCTGTTGGGAATAGCAGGGCCTGGTGTTGACAAGCTTTGTTTTCACTTTCTTTGGTTGTCAACAGGACCCATTTCACCTTCTTAATTATAAACCTCATTTTTTTAAATAAGGTATTTCAAATGTTTAAATTAAGCTCTCACAGTTATAGTTAGCAATGTTCATGTAAACTCTAGAGTTCTGGTTCCTAAACATTGTGTCCTTTAGTATGGAATTCTACACCCATGTATCTCTCTGTAGGTTTGCTTTACACTTACCTGCTTAAGCTGACCAGTTCCCTGTTTCAACATGGTGAAATTGACCAGATACTTAAAAAAAAAGTTCTGTAATTAAAAAATTTTTAATATATGACAATTATCCTAACTGCTTGGGCAAAGATTTTATCTTTGTCATAATTATTCAGGTATTCTACATAGGTATATTCAAGTATGTCATAGGAATCATGCGCTGTAGTTGACATATAATATCGTCATTATGGCTTTCTGATACCTACTATAGACAAGAAAAAAAAAGAGATACATGTTCCATTTTTCTACTAAGTATCTCCCAACATCTTGATCAGTATAATGGTTCTGGGTGGTTGACAACTTGATTAATCTGAGCAGTCTCTGATCAGAAACACACTCAAACTCTTTTTACTCTGAAGGATTTTCTGTCTCCTTTGTGGATAAGATCAATCAAAACTGGGAGAAATTGAGTAGATGTATAGTGGAAGAGCCATATCTTGGTACTGAAAAATGCTCTGCCTTTTCTAGTTCACTTTAGACATTTCCTTAACCAAATCCAACATGTCATGAGATATATTTTTTACTTTACATATGACTACAAATGACCATGTTACCAAGCTTCCTGCCCATTTATGTAACCTCCAGTAACAACTTCCTTACTGTCTTTTCAATTCTTATTAAGAATTTCCTGAGGTTGTACAGCTCTTCTATCCTCTGCTTGCCCTGTACTCCCAAAGCCAATGCCTTGCACATTTGTTTTAGTTAAAACAGCACCACACTTCCAGATAAAATATTTTGTATTATCTACTGATGAGTTGTAAATTATTCCAAAACATAGAGACTTAAAAAACAGTAATTTCATTATGTCTGAAATATCTGTTGGTTAAAATTTCAAATCAAGCAAGTTGTTGACTCTAGGGGAATTGACTCAAGTCACTTTGTGGTATTAATCCAGCACATGGGGTGATTTGGAGGCACCTAAAGGGGTTTCCTGCCACATCGTGCACATTTACAGGGATTTCTGAGTCTTCAGATTAATGAATCCTTTGAAACCTTTCTGGTAACATACTTGAATTTTGGATTAGTACACAATCACAGAATTGCCACAATACATTTTAATTGTCTGTTGTTTACATCCCTCTTAGAATGTAATGTTTGTGAAATTGGGCCTTTATTTAGTTAAATCACACATCCCCAGAGACTGGTGGAATGTTAGGTCCAAGTAATGATGTGGTGAATGAGTGAATATGTGAATGAATTACTCTGACTTGACTTGAAATGAATTCTAATAATTATTTTCTCATACCTGGTTTCAATATTTACATTATTTGCTTCTTTTTTTAAGACATAACTAGATTTTGGAGGGAATATCCATATTTTAAAGATTCAAAAATGAGAAATGCAATTTTTTTTTCTAAGAACAAGTACAACAAAACAGAGTTTGTAAGAAGCACTGTTTGTAGAGAGGAGGCAAAGCTTCACCTCTATCCACATTATGCTTTCCCCTGGGGCTCTTTAACAAAAATACAGATTAACAAGAGAAAAACAAATAGTTTATTAATGTATTCAGTGAACATCATATGAAAGAAACCTGAAAATAAGAATAACTCAAAGTGATGGCTTAGAACTCTGGTTTATAGAACATCTTCAACAAAGGAAAATACATTTGTAGAAGAATGACTGGACAAAGGATAGCAATTGTAGGCTTCCATGAATAGCAAATTGTGGGAAGGTAAATATATGGGATGGAACTAATGGAGTAAGTTTTGTTTTTTGTTTGTTGCAAATGAGCTGATAAGAGTCTGTCTCTAGTAGAAGGAGAATTTATATCCTGTCTTTATGAAGAAAGGGGAGAAGGTTGAGAGAACTTTTCTACATTTGTTGCTTTTTACTTACGTTTAGCTGAAAATAATTTCAATGCCAAAATAACATATTTTGAGAGTGGCATATTTTCCTACTCTTAGTTTGTTTTTTAACTTAACTCTTATGCAAGCAGTATCTTTTTAAAACAGGTCTTATTCAAAGAAACAAATGAATATTTGCTTCATCTGTTCCAGACTTTCTTTATAAGGAGGAACACAGTTTCATTACTCTGTATGGCAGGAAGCTGGAGTTCTTGTTCTGAAATTTTGTTTTCTAAGTAAGCCCTGGTACTTTCCCTTAGATCATATGTTATATATTTGTATGACTTCCTGCAGAAACCAATAGAGACTATGGAAGGACATGCTAAATAAAAATAGAAAACAATAGGGCGCCTGGGTGGCTCAGTTGGTTAAGCAACTGCCTTCGGCTCAGGTCATGATCCTGGAGTCCCTGGATCGAGTCTCGCATCGGGCTCCCTGCTCGGCAGGGAGTCTGCTTCTCCCTCTGGCCCTCCCCCCTCTCATGTGCTCTCTCTCTCTCATTCTCTCTCTCAAATAAATAAATAAAATCTTTTAAAAAAAATAGAAAACAGTATATTGGTAGTACACCACTGTTTGAACTCTAGGGTACATAAACTACAAGCAGTGGCAGGTTTATGCCACTAAGTGGGCATAATATGCATCTTGTGGTTAGAATTTCTGCATTTGTATATGGCTAGAAGCACAGTTATGCAAATAATTAAAGTCTCAGTTCTTTTCTTGATAACACATGGATTGATTCCGAATATGCATAAAAGTTCTCCCCCAGTCATAGACCCTTCTCTCTCACAAGAAGCACAGAAGGAAGTCTAAAGCTAAAAGCGAGTGCAGTTGGATTTTTAAAAATGATGATTAGCATCATTGGTACAATGACAGTTATGTATTTTGGAGTTAAAAGGCTACTATGATCTAATAATATGGAGGGCAAAATTAAGCCCTATTTAAAAAGGAGTTAGGTATGCAAATCTGGGGTGCTGCCACAAGCTTGAACAGATGTTTGAAAATTTAGCTGAGTGTGTTTATTCATTCTAAATATGTTTATATAATGTATTGTAAGCTATTTTCTCAAGCACATTTGCATGGAAATGTATGTGTGGCCCTGATTCTGCCATCTTTAATCATGTAAAACTGCCACTGGCTTCTGGTGGAATTATGCACATGTCAGTTTTGGCAGAATCCGGCCTCTGGAGAGGGTCTTGCAATCAGTGGAGCAAATGTACCTATTACCTCCGCATGTTCTGTTACACAGTAGTGTTTGTAGGCAAAGATTGGCAGGGACTCATAGGTCTGGAGAGGAGATTTATACAAAGTGCTCTGAATTACTCAGAGAAATTTAATTATTAATTAATATACACTTAAGTTGTCTCAGGTAATTAATGACATACTATTTTTTTTTTCTCTAACTCTATTTCTTATGCTAAATTTCCTTCTCAGTGTCCTTTCCCTACTCACACCCACACACATACGTCCTATGTGCCTCTATTAATGACTAGTAGGAAAAATCACCGATTTAGAGGTCAAAAATACTTAGATGGTTATCTTCATATTATATACAGAGCACTGACAAAAAGAAGGCACATTTTAGTAAATTTTTCCTCAAATTACAACAGACTCTTAGTCTGATAGGTTAAAACATTTTGTATCTCCACATTCACTTGTTTAAAGTCTGGATAATCTGTTCTCTTCGGTAATGATTTTTAGTATTGCAGATTTTTTTTTTTAAATTGACTAATTTATTCAATGAAAAATGTCTATGTGCTAGACATTTTTTTCCCGGGTTTCAGGAATGCATTGGTGAATGAAATAGAGGGGAAAAAAAAAAAAAGCAGTCTGCCTTCATGAAGCCTATAATCTTTTTAAGAAGAGTACAAAGACATTAAGCAAATTAAGACCAGACAGTTATGATGATAGATTTTATGAAAGAAGAATACAGATGAACTTGAAAAGAATCACTGGGAAGACTTAATTTGGATTGGCGCATCAATATAATCTTGATTTAGTGAACTTTAGGCTGACATCTGAAGGATAAATTTAGATTTAGACATATGGAGAATAGGTCTTATCTTCCAGGCAGATAGAACAACATATGTAAAAGTTGTGAGGTGACAAATGCTTGGGGAATTGAGGAACTAGGGAAGCAAATGTGAATTCTAAGTTCACTAGAATGGCCAGAATAGTGAACAATAGGTTAATAGACAGGAGCCTGATAATATATGTCCTCATGATCCTGTTCCAGCATCTGAATTTTACCTGAAGACAATGGAAACCCACTAAGAAAGCTGTTAAATAGAAATCTGGCACAATTATATTTTCATTTTCAAAAAATATATGAGACTGCTGTGTTGAAAATCAATCTGTGTTCTATAGGAGTAGAAGTAGGAAAAACCAGTTTGGTAGATATTTCTATAGTGGTGATAACTTAAGCCACTATGGTAGAAATAGCCATGAAATGCAGTAAATTGATTTCAGAAACATACTGAATTGAATGTGAGCAGAGCACAGTGATGTAACAGATAGATAGGATAAAAAGTTCAGAAGAGCTCACACCATCAACCAATATACTGCTTTAAGCAACTTGGAAAATAGAGACCTCAGTTAGTGAGAAGAGGCAAACAGGGATGAAGAGTTCAAACTTAACCATGATTTGAGAAGTCTGTGCTGACATATTGAAGCAAAAATATTAAAGAAAAGCTGAATATGCAAGTCTGGAGCATAGAAAGGCTATCTAGTTGAAGATCTGAGATTTAGAATATTATTGGCACATAGTGACTGAAAATCACCTGGAGGGAGAGAAGAGTAATGGGCTGTTTTTGATAAAATATTTGTTTCCCCTTCAAATCATATGTTGAAGCTTTAACCCCCTTTGGAATGTTATTTGAAGATAGGGCTTTGGGAGGTAATTAGATTTAGCTGAAGTTGTAAAGGTGGGATCCTCATGACGGAATTAGTACCCTTATAAGAAGAGACAGGGGAGCTAGCTTTCTCTTTCTCCTTCATGTGAAGACATAGCTAGAGGCAGCCATCTGCAAGCCAGGAAGAAAGGCCCCACTAGGAACCCAATAGGCCAAGCACCTTGATCCTGGACTTCCCAGCCTCCAGAACTATGAGAAATAAATGTCTGTTGCTTAAGCCACCCAGTCTATCATATGTTGTTATAGTTCAGTACTGATTCCTGGGAACTTCAGCTCACAGTGACATTTTTCTTTTCATAGAACGCTCCTAAAACCAATGTAAATCCCATTAGCCGTATCTTTTATAATACGGACCTATCTTTTATTATCAGACGATCCTGTTAAATTTGCCTTTCACTTCAATTATCACATTACTCTTTAGTACTGTGAAGTTTATTCCCCTTCCAAAATATCAAAATTCAGTGGTTCTTTTCATTCTATCTGACAATTATTTTTTCATAATGAAGCTTTGGGTAGATATGTGTGACACCATTTTAGCCATCCCCCTAACTTACCCTTTTCAGTAAGCATTTTGTGTTGATGTACTTTTTTAGTCATCTTTTTCTCTATTGTACATCAATTTTTCCTCCTCCCATATTTGTATTCTCCCCAGTTCATTTGAAACCTAAGTCCTCAGAAGGTAAATTTATCCTTCTTTAAAATTCTTATAACATGCCTATTGGTACATCTTTTTAGTAGCAATCCACATGAGGGCACTTAATAAGTAACATTTGGTTAAGACTTATGCTATGGAGCAGCAATAGAGAAAAAAAGGCATTCAAATAAAGGAAGATAAAAGTAGGAAAAAAGTGAGTAATAAAAGAAAATGCTTGTCTCTAATTAAGTAGGAATGTGGAATGCTTATATGTCTTATCTGGAATTTAAAATTTTGCATTGTAGGATGTATATCTTTTTTAAGATATAAAGAAAAGAGTGAGGCTTAATGAAAATAGATTATTTAGAATAATAGACACACAAGGCTGGAAGAATGTCTACCTCATTCACCATTAACCTTAGGAAATAACATATTTATGCCAATGCAAAAGGAAAACTATTTTTAGATAGTTGGATTTATAATTATTCTTATGCATCTACATTAACCAAGAATTCATAGATTTATTTAGATGCCAATTCTCCTCACAACTGCTGCTAACCATATTTTTTATGATAGCTCATTTGAATGCGCTGGGAAGAAATACTCTTAGATGATCTTTATTTAGGTTACATTTTCCATGATAACAAAGTTTCCTATATACCTAGTTAATTTAGAAGTATTGAGTTTTATCAAGATAACTTTCTTGTATTATTTGAAATAATCATACAATTTTTTTTCTGCCCAGAGATTGTGTACTTATATCCTACCTTCAACCCTGAAAAAATAAAACAACAAATAAAGTCTTTGTCTCTATTAAAAAAAAGAAGAAGATGGGGTGCCTGGGTGGCTCAGTCATTAAGCGTCTGCCTTCGGCTCAGGTCCTGATCTCAGTGTCCTGGGATCGAGCCCCACATCTGGCTCCCTGCTCTGCGGGAAGCCTGCTTCTCCCTCTCCCACTCCCCCTGCTTGTGTTCCCTCTCTTGCTGTGTCTCTCTCTGTCAAATACATAAATAAAATCTTTAAAAAAAAAAAAACTAAAAAAAAAGAAGAAATAAACCAAAACCAAACAAACAAGCAAACAAAAAACCTAACAAAACAAAACACACATGTTAGATCAGAGCAACACCAAGTCATACACACTGACCTAGCCATTCTGGGACCTTCACCTACATCTCAGTCCTCTTCTCTCTAACAACCAAGACATTATTTCCTAATGTTCTCTCAAATTTTGTTTTAGCTATAGTTGTTTTATATTTTACTCAAGACCATTGTGTATGTGTACATGTGTACCTACCACCGTGCTGTATCCTGGCTCGTGCTTATTTCTTTCAAAATCCCTATCTCCTTTTCTAATGTTTATGTAGAGTAACTATTATGGATTACTTTGAAATGTGGGGTAAGAGTGGGAGGCACACTCATTAAACTATCTGATCATATACTCTTATTCCAAATTAATCAGACTTTTTTGGAAAGGATTAACCACTTAAATATTACCAATCTCTAACAAAATGTGTAGTTGGATATTTAATTAACTCAAATACAGTTGATTTGGGACCTTAATTGCATCTGCACAATCTCTTCAACTGCCATATTCTAAGGGCTAGAAGCAAGTTACAGGTTCTGCCCATACTTAAATGAGGGATGATATGAGATATGAACACCAGGAATCGGGGACCATGGACCACGTTAGAATCTTGACTCTCACAGTGGATAAGAACACAGGATAATCAGTGGAGTTTCTGCCTGGGGCAGTTATTATTCCCCAGTTTGCCCCAAACTTGGTCAGCACGGTAGTTCTCCCAGGTTAGGACATGCCCCCCAAAATGAGTGACTTTGCCATTGGATAGCAGTTCCTTGATTTGGACTAGAGCATGGAAAACCCCTTGTCCATAGACATTGGCAATAACAGAAGCAATCTCAGTGTGGGGAGGTGGGAGGGAGAAAGCCAGTATCCCAGTGACCTTGAGGTTGTAGCCTTGGTTGGGCAAGCAATAATCCAGTAGTCTGGACAGAAGTTTAACAGGAAGATCCAGGAGATGAGTCACATGTAAGAGGCTGCGGTAAGCTCACTGCATAGACTTGTTGAATGAAAGCTTATGTGCATTCGGAGAACACATTGGCCCACTGTATACATCCCAGATTGATTGTGATAATGTGCACACATGTCAACGAAAGTGAGAGGAACGAGCAGAAAGTAAAACTGTACAGAACTGAAAGCCACCTGGTCGTTGAATATGCTCCCTGCACCACATTTGCATCAGGGGTGAAGGGGGAGAGATACAAGAATTACTGGCTCAGATGTTTGAGCAGACACAGGGGAGACTCCAGGAAGACACAATTAAAATAATACCAAGAGTTTTCAATAACTGATGAGTGGCATAAGTGGTTATACACTGAAGAGTGTATAACACATTTCACTGGTTTACTCTGGGCAAGTTACTAAATAAACAGGCAGCCAGCCTATCAAATAAACAGCAATGACAACAACACTTAAGAAAGAAAAAGGAATACAAAATTGAGCTCATATAGTATTTAAAATGCCCAGTTTTCTGCCAAAATTACAAAGTGAACTCTTGAAAAATTTTTTTAAAGTTATCAAAAATTCTATGAAGTAAAGAGAGGGTAATTGAAATCCTTCACCAGGAATTTTTCTATTAAGAAACCTATAAAGTAAAAGTTATAAAACACAGGACATTCAATCAACCCACCAAAAGAAAGATGAAAAAAAGTCTATGGTAAAATAATGTAAAGAATGGGCTTATATAAATAATTAAAAGAATTGATTAAATTCCAATATTCAAGTATAAAATTTTCCATATTCATAGTTTAAAAATGAAAAAATACATATGGTTTTAGGAGACAAAAATTATAAATACAAGGATGGGGTTTCATATATATATCTCTACATACAAGCAATCATACATATGTATATACATAGATGTTTACACCAGATAAGTGCTAAAATAGCATGCTTAGTATTGATTAGCATGGTTAGCATGATTAGAATGTCTGATTAAAATAATTAAATAAAAGAGAAATACATGATTTTAACCAAGGCATACTTCTACTGTTGACTCCCAAATGATCACCAATAAAAACACATTGATGGGGTAAAGTGAAGTCCATTAGACTTACTGAAATATGGAAGAAAACTAGCTGACATGGTCTCAGTAGTGTCTCCAAATGGGAAAATTATGGAAAGATTTAGGGCCTATGTTGGGTTATTTTTAAGGCAGGTCCAGCAAGCCAGGCAATTGGTTAGAATTGGACAATGTTTATAACATATCATTTTTGGATTGAGACAAGTCTTTAAGTCTTAAAGAACAAGATGTTTTAGTTGAATGAGTCTTCTAAGCAACACATTTCTTGAAGCAAGAAGGTTCTGTTTTTATTCCTAGACCTTATACAGTTGAACATAAGGACATAAAAGTATGGCTGGTACCAATATTGCATAATAAAGGAGTGCTGATTTCATTGCTCACCACAAAGAAGCTAATAGATATTATTAAAAATTTTTGGTATTATTAAAATTTTTATCCAACCAACAGGGATTGTATATTCCATTGAAACATTCATAGAAAACTAAAAAAAGTAGTTAAGGAAAATGCATATAATTGTTTTTAAAAATTTCTAAGCATGTTATCGGACTGCAATGTAAAGTTAAATAAAAATATAAATGTCAATTTACAAAACACTGAAAACTAAAACAGGCAAATCACTCTCCTGGTGAATATTTAAATATAAAGAGCCCCCATAAATAATAACTCTTTGATTAACAGGAAATTAGTACTAATTAAAAAAGTGAAAAAGAGAATACTGCAAATAGAAACCTGTGAGCTCTGACAGAGTTCACAAAAACATGCATATATTTAAATTAACATTTCAGAAAACAAATTCAGAATATTTCCTGTGTTTGTGCTTCTAGGAAAGAATGGAAAGATTGATATGAGGGCTTTGGATAAAAATTATTTAAATAATAGTGGGCGCCTGGGTGGCTCAGTCTTTAAGCGTCTCCTTTGGCTCAGGTCATGATCCCAGCTCCTGGGATCAAGCCCCGCATTGGGCTCCCTGCTCAGCAGGAAGCCTGCTTCTCCCTCTCCCACTCCCCCTGCTTGTGTTCCCTCTCTTGCTGTGTCTCTCTCTGTCAAATAAATAAATAAAAATCTTTAAAAAAATAAAAAATAAAATTACTTAAATAATAGTAAAGATATAAAATGACTTCAGAAGCATTTAAGTTATAGATTATCTGTTTATTATCTATCTATCCATCAGTGTGTGTATATTTCCCCAATATTAACGTCTCTAGCCAACTCAGCATTTATGCTTTTGTAATGTAAATATGTTCAAAACAATGAAATATAGAGAGATTTTAAAAAGTCCGTTGGCTTAATGAGATTCTTGGTATCTATTTCGTGTTCTGGAGCCAATTCCAATGTGCATGTGTGTGATGGTTTCCCCATACACCCAACAAGCAGGTCTCCAGACACCACCTGGATGTCCCTCAATTTAGCTCAATTCTGCCACTATCTACCAGAGCATCAGATTCCATAGTTTAAAAGGTCAGTCCCTCAAGACTGCTCCCTTCAGCACTTCAGAAGCCAGCTACTTTTGCGTTTTAATGGAGGCTTCATTATAAAGGTAGGATCAACTAAATCACTAGCCATTGGGAACTGAATCAAATTCCAGTCCCACTCTCTTACCTGCGTGTCTGGAGGATGGGACTGAAAGTTCCAACCCTCTCACAGGGTTGGTTCTCCTGGCAACCAGCCCCCATCCTTAGTTGGAGTCCATAAGTCACCTCATTAACATAACAAGAGATACCTTTATGGTTCTCCTCAGAAGATAACAAAGGTTTTTAAGAACTCTGCAGGCATAGTGGACAAAGTTTATTTCTAATTTAAATCAAAATATCACACTATCTTATTTTGCTCACAGAATAAGAAATAATAGTTTTTTAGTAAACCTTTTATTTTTTTATTATTTTTAATTTTTTTAGTAAACCTTTTAAAATAAGGAAGAGCATATTCCAAATGGATATATTAAGAAGCTGAGGACAACTCAATTATCCTGGTTACAAAGAAAAATGATTTCTTTATTAGGTTGTACAGACAAAATATTAATATGCTTTAAAAGCATGGGGTTAGTTAAGTGGTAATAATTGAGAATAACTACATCTATTATATAGAAATAAGATATAGATATATTTGTTGAATAATGAAGTCTTGAATTAACACAGGCATTTCCCATATATATCTACTATATGGCCCCTCCATGTCCACTACAGACTGGACTGAATTAGACTAAAATGGGCACAATCTAACAATTATCTCCAGGTTTCTTACTTCCCAAAGATCATTTGGAACTGAGCATTGGTAAGCAGATAGTTGAGGAAGTGAAATTACAAGAGAACAGAAAGTCTAAACATAATGTTGAGTCAAATAGACTCAATCCAATTTATTCCTATCCCTTTTGAGTGAAGAGTTTATAGAAATGACTTAAATTAGTCTGTTACCATTGGAAGCTGCTAAACTCCCTGTTGCTCAAATAAGGGATATTCATGTTAAGATTTTCAGTTCCCTCAGCGATTTCATGGAACAACTACATTCTCCTTTTGTTGTTAATAATTTTTGAAAAATCGTTAATACTGAAGAAAAATGGGTACCATTTTAGACACTTTTTGGATTTAGCTTAACAAGGAGCACAGAAAAGCATAGAAATGGAAAAGAACAAAGATGTGTTGAATTTTAGGGGAGAAATGGAACAGGATACAAAGAAAAAACGTTGAAAAGGAAGTATATGAAAGATTGCATGTGAAGTGAGATTAAACAAGAAGAAGAAGAATGCACAGTATTCTTTTTTAAATTTAATTTTATTATATTATGTTAGTCACCATACATTACATCATTAGTTTTTGATGTAGTGTTCCGTGATTGTTTGTGTATAGCACCCAGTGCTCCATGCAATACGAGCCTGCCTTAATACCCATCACCCGGCTAACCCATCCCCCCACCCCCCTCCCCTCTAAAACCCTCAGTTTGTTTCTCAGAGTCCATAGTCTCTCATGGTTTGTCTCCCTTTCCGATTTCCCCCCCTTCATTTTCCCCTTCCTACTATCTTCTTTTTTTTTTTTTTCCAACATATAATGTATTATTTGTTTCAGAGGTACAGGTCTGTGATTCATCAGTCTTACACAATTCACAGAGCTCACCATAGCACATACACTCCCCAATGTCCATCACCCAGCCACCCCATCCCTCTCACCCCCCACCACTCCAGCAACCCTCAGTTTGTTTCCTGAGATTAAGAGTCTCTTATGGTTTGTCTCCCTCTCTGGTTTCATCTTGATTCGTTTTCTACTCCCTTCCCCTAAGATTGTCTGTCTTTTTTTTCTCATATTCATCATATGATAATTGTCTTTCTCAAAATGACTTATTTCTCTTAGCATAATACACCCTAGTTCCATCCATGTCATTGCAAATGGCAAGATTTCATTTTTTTTGATGGATGCGTAATATTCCATTGTGTGTGTGTGTGTGTGTATCACATCTTCTTTACCCATTCATCTTGGCTCTTTACGTAGTTTGGCTGTAGCAGACATTGCTGCTATAAACATTGGGGTGCATGTACCCCTTCAGATCACTACATTTCTATCTTTGGGGTAAATACCCAGTAGTGCAATTGCTGGGTCGTATGGTAGCTCTATTTTCAACTTTTGGAGGAACCTCCATACTATTTTCCAGAGTGGCTGCACCAGCTTGCATTCCCACCAACAGTGTAGGAGGGTTCCCCTTTCTCCACATCCCCGCCAACATTTGTCATTTCCTGACTTGTTAATTTTAGCCATTCTGACTGGTGTGAGGTGGTATCTCATTGAGGTTTTAATTTGGACTTCGCTGATGCTGAGTGATGTTGAACATTTTTTCATGTGTATGTTGGCCATTTGGATGTCTTCTTTGCAGAAATATCTGTTCATGTCTTCTGCCCATTTCTTGATTGGATTATTTGTTCTTTGGGTGTTGAGTTTGATAAGTTCTTTATACATTTTGGATACTAGCCCTTTATCTGATATTTCATTTGCAAATATCTTCTCCCATTCTGTCAGTTGTCTTTTGGTTTTGTTGACTGTTTCCTTTGCTGTGCAAAAGCTTTTTATCTTGATGAAGTCCCAATGGTTCATTTTTGCCCTTGCTTCCCTTGCCTATGGCGATGTGTCTAGGAAGAAGTTGCTGCGACTGAGGTTGAAGAAGTTGCTGCCTGTGTTCTCCTCAAGGATTTTGATGGATTCTTGTGTCACATTTAGGTCGTTCATCCATTTTGAGTCTATTTTTGTGTGTGATGTAAGGAAATGGTCGAGTTTCATTCATCTCCATGTGGCTGTCCAATTTTCCCAACACCATTTGTTGAAGAGTGTCTTTTTTCCATTGGACATTCTTTCCTGCTTTGTCAAAGATTAGTTGACCATAGAGTTGAGGGTCCATTTCTGGGCTCTCTATTCTTTTCCATTGATCTATGTGTCTGTTTTTGTGCCAGTACCATACTGTCTTGATGATGACAGCTTTGTAATAGAGTTTGAAGTCCGGAATTGTGATGCCGCCAGCTTTGCTTTTCTTTTTCAATGTTCCTCTGGCTATGCGGGGTCTTTTCTGGTTCCATACAAATTTTAAGATTATTTGTTCCATTTCTTTGAAAAAAACTTGATGGTATTTTGATAGGGATTGCATTAAATGTATAGATTGCTCTAGGTAGCATAGACATTTTCACAATATTTGTTCTTCCAATCCATGAGCATGGAACATTTTCCCATTTCTTTGTGTCTTCCTCAATTTCTTTCACGAGTATTTTATAGTTTTCTGAGTACAGATTCTTTGCCTCTTTGGTTAGATTTATTCCTAGGTATCTGATGGTTTTGGGTGCAATTGTGAATGGGATTGACTCTTTAATTGCTCTTTCTTCTGTCTTGTTGTTGGTGTATACAATTTGCCACTGATTTCTGTGGATTGATTTTATATCCTGCCACTTTACTGAATTTCTCTATGAGTTCTAGCAGTTTTGGGTGGAGTCTTTTGGCGTTTCCACATAAAGTATCACATCATCTGCAAAGAGTAAGAGTTTGACTTCTTCTTTGATGATTTGGATGCCGTTTCTTTCTGTTGTCTGATTGCTGAGGCTAGGACTTCTAGTACTATGTTGAATATCGGTGGTGATAGTGGACATCCCTGCCATGATCCTCACCTTAGGGGAAAAGCTCTCAGTTTTTCCCCATTGAGAATGATGGCTTTTATGATATTGAGGTATATACCCTCTATCCATACACTCTGAAGAGTTGATCAAGACAGGATGCTGTGCTTTGTCAAATGTTTTTTTCTGCATCTTTTGAGAGGATCATATGGTTGTTGTTCTTTCTTTTATTTATGTATTGTATCACATTGATTTCCAGATGTTGTACCAACCTTGCAGCCCGGGAATAAATCCCACTTGGTTGTGGTGAATAATCCTTTTAATATACTGTTGGATCCCATTGGCTAGTATTTTGTTGAGAATTTTTACATATATGTTCATCAGGGATGTCGGTCTGTAATTCCTCGTTTTGATGGGGTCTTTGTCTGGTTTTGGGATTGAGGTAATGCTGGTCTCATAAAATGAGTTTGGAAGTTTTCCTTCCATTCCTATTTTTTGGAACAGTTTCAGAAGAATAGGGATTAATTCTTCTTTAAATGTTTGGTAGAATTCCCCTGGGAAGCCATCTGGCCCTGGGCTCTTGTTTGTTGGGAGATTTTTGATTACTTCTTCAATTTCCTTACTGGTTATGGATCTGTTCAGGTTTTCTGTTTCTTCCTGGTTCAGTTTTGGTAGTTTATACTTCTCTAGGAATATATCCATTTCTTCCAGATTATCTAATTTGCTGGTATATAGTTGCTCATAATATGTTCTTATAATTGTTTGCATTTCTTTGGTGTTGGTTGTTATCTCTCCTCTTTCATTCATGATTTTGTTGTTTGGGGTCATTTCTCTTTTCTTTTTGATAAGTCTGGCCAGGGGTTTATCAGTCTTGTTCATTCTTTCAAAGAACCAGCTCCTAGATTCATTGATCTGTTCTACTGTTCTTTTGGTTTCTATTTCACTGATTTCTGCTCTGATCTTTATTATTTCTCTTCTCCTCCTGGGTTTAGGCTTTATTTGCTGTTCTTTCTCCAGCTCCTTTAGGTGTAGGGTTAGGTTGTGTATTTGAGACCTTTCTTGTTTCTTGAGAAAGGCTTGTATTGCTATATACTTTCCTCTTAGGACTGCCTTTGCTGCATCCCAAAGATTTGAATAGTTGTGTTTTCATTTTCATTTGTTTCCATGAATTTTTTTAATTCTCCTTTAATTTCCTGTTTGACCCATTCATTCTTTAGTAGGATGCTCTTTAGCCTCCATGTATTTGAGTTCTTTCCAACTTTCCTCTTGTGATTGAGTTCTAGTTTCAAAGCATTTTGGCCCAAGAATATGCAGGGAATGATCCCAGTCTTTGGTACCGGTTGAGACCTGATTTGTGACCCTGGATGTGATCTATTCTGGAGAATGTTCCATGGGCACTAGAGAAGAATGTGTATTCTGTTGCTTTGGAATGGAATGTTCTGAATATATCTGTGAAGTCCTTTTGTTCCAGTGTGTCATTTCAAGTCTCTATTTCCTTATTGATCTTTTGCTTAGATGATCTGTCCATTTCTGTGAGGGAAGTATTAAATCCCCTACTATTATTGTATTGTTGTCGATATGTTTCTTTGCTTTTGTTATTAATTGGCTTATATAATTGGCTGCTCCCATGTTAGGGGCATAGATATTTACAATTGTTAGATCTTCTTGTTGGATAGACCCTTTAATATGATATAGTGTCCTTCCTCATCTCTTATTGTAGTCTTTGTTTTAAAATCTAATTTGTCGGGCGCCTGGGTGGCTCAGTTGGTTAAGCAACTGCCTTCAGCTCAGGTCATGATCCTGGAGTCCCGGGATTGAGTCCCGCATCAGGCTCCCTGCTCAGCGGGGAGTCTGCTTCTCCCTCTGACCCTCCCCCCTCATGTGCTCACTATCATTCTCTCTCTCTCAATAAATAAATAAAATAAAATAAAAAATTAAAATCTAATTTGTCTGATATAAGGATTGCCCCCCCCAGCTTTCTTTTGGTGTCCATTAGCATGGTATATGGTTTTCCACCCCCTAACTTTCCATCTGGTGGTGTCTTTGGGTCTAAAATGTGTGTCTTGCAGGCAGCATAATGATGGGTCTTGTTTTTTTTTTTTTTTTATCCAATCTGATACCCTGTGTCTTTTGATTGTGGCATTTCACCCATTTACATTCAGGGTAACTATTGAAAGATATGAAATTAGTGCCATTGTATTGCCTGTAAGGTGACAATTACTGTAGTGTCTCTATTCCTTTCTGGTCTATGTTACTTTTAGGCTCTCTTTTTACTTAGAGGACCCCTTTCAATATTTCTTGTAGGTCTGGTTTTGTGTTTGCAAATTCCTTTAGTTTTTGTTTGTCCTGGAAGCTTTTTATCTCTCCTATTTTCAATGACAGCCTACCTGGATATAGTATTCTTGGCTGCATATTTTTCTTGTTTAGTGCTCTGAATATATCCTGCCAGTACTTTCTGGTCTGCCAGGTCTCTGTGGATAGGTCTGCTGCCAACCTAATGTGTCTACCATTGTAGGTTTACAGACCTCTTATCCTGAGCTGCTTTCAGGTTTTTCTCTTTGTGTCTGAGACTTGTAAGTTTTACTATTAGATGTTGGGGTGTTGACCTATTTTTATTGATTTTGAGGGGGGTTCTCTGTGCCTCCTGGATTTTGATGCCTGTTTCTTCCCCAAATTAGGGAAGTTCTCTGCTATAATTTGCTCCAATATACCTTCTGCCGCTCTCTCTCTTTCTTCTTCTTCTGGGATCCCAATTATTCTAATATTATTCTGATATTGTTTTGTCTTGTAGTATCACTTATCTCTCGAAATCTGCCCTTGTGATCCAGTAGTTGTTTATTTCTCTTTTTCTCAGCTTCTTTATTATCCATCATTTGGTCTTCTGTATCACTAATTCTCTCTTCTGCCTCATTTATCCTACCAGTTAGAGCCTCCATTTTTGATTGCACCTCATTAATAGCCTTTTTGATTTCAGCTTGGTTAGATTTTAGTTCTATTTCTCCAGAAAGGGATTCTCTAGCATCTTCCATGCTTTTTTCAAGCCCAGGTGGTATCTTTATAATCATCATTCTGAACTCTAGTTCTGACATCTTACTAATGTCCATATTCATTAGGTCCCGGGCAGTCGGTACAGCCTCTTGTTCTTTTATTTTTTTTAAATAAGTTTTTTTTTGTTGTTGTTAAAGATTTTATTTATTTATTTTGACAGAGAGACAGAGACAGTTAGAGAGGGAACACAAGCAGGAGGAGTGGGAGAGGGAGAAGCAGGCTTGCCACAGAGCAGGGATACCAATGCGGGGCTCGATCCCGGGACACTGGGATCACGACCTGCGCCAAAGGCAGACGCTTAACAACTGAGCCACCCAGCACCCCTTGTTCTTTTTTTTGAGGTGAGTTTTTCTGTCTTGTCATTTTGTCCAGAGGAGAACAGATGAATGAGAGAACAAAATGCTAAAAGTGTAACAATGACCCCAGAAAAATATACACTAAACAATTCAGAAGAGACCCAAAACTGGGGGGAGAAGAAAGGAAAGAAAAAAAAAAGAATATGATCAGGCTGGTGAATAGATCAGAGCTACACACTAGATTTTGGGCATATTTTGGTATGTTAGAAGATACTGCCTCCCACAATTTTAAAGAAAGAAAAACTTATATATGTACAAAAATAAGGGTAAATACGATAAAGGGATGGAATATGACTGTAAATATGAAAATTATAAAAGATTTCATAAAAGGAATTGATAAGAAGTTGGTTGAAAAAAGAAAGAAAATATTAAAAAAAAAAGGGGGGGGAGAAGGGAATGTGATCAGGCAGGAGACTAGAACAAAGCCATACACTAGAGATTTAGGGTATCTTTTGGTCTGTTAGAAGAAACTGTATCCCAAAATTTTAAAGAGAGAAAAACTTATATATATACAAAAAATAAGGTTAACTACAATGAAGGGATAGAATATGATTCTAAAAATGAAAATTAAAAAAGATTTTTAAAAAAAGAAATTGATAAGATGCTGGTTGAAAAAGGGAAAAATAAAAAATAAAAAAAATAGAAAAAGAAAAAAATAAAGAAAATTAAAAAAAATTAGAAAGACTAAAGAATCATGGGGAAAAAAAGCCATGAATTCTATGTGCTGTATTCCCCTAGTGTTGGAGTTCTGCAGTTCTCATTGATCGGTAAACTAGGCCTTGGCTGGCTGTTCTTGCTGATCTTTTCGGGGAGGGGCCTGTTGCAGTGATTCTCAGATGTCTTTGCCCAAGGTGGTCTTGTCCTGCCCTTGCCAGGGGCTGGGCTAAGTAATCTGCTCGGGTTTGCTCTTGGGAGCTTTTATTCCCTGAAAGCTTCTGTACAGCTTTGGAGGATGAGAATGAAAATGGTGGCCTCCCAATCTCTGCCCCAGAGGAGCCGAGAACTCGGGGCCCCAATCCTCAGTGAGCCCCCAGAGAAAAGCAGTCAATCACTCCTGTCTCCCCGGTCTCCAGCCGCACTCCATGCTCACCTGGCCTGTGACCGAGCATTTCTATCTCTGGCACCCAACCCCATTTGGAGTCTCCAAACCCAGCAGATTCCTGCGGTGGCTCCCATGCTGCTCCTCCCAGGGGAAGGAGGGGATTCTCCCTGGATCTGCTGCTTGTTGGGTCCCTGCTGGAAGAACAGTGGTCCGACTGTGCTGCGGATCATGGTTTATGGCAACCCCGAGCTGAGAGCCCACTCCTCGGCTCCATCTCTGCAGCCAGCTTTGCCGCTCTGACACCTGGGAGCTCTGCCTCACTCAGGCACCCCTGGTCTTTCTGTGACCCCAAGGGTCCTGAGACCACACTGTCCCAGCGAGATTTCCACCCCCCACTTAGCCACTGGAACGACATCCCTCAGTAGCTCCAACTTCTAAACATTCCAATTTGGGGCTCCGTGGCTCTATCACTTGCCAGTAGCTGGCTGATGGAGCCTCCCTTCCCCCAATGGTCTATCTTCCTGTATATCGCCTCTGATTCTCTTTTCCACACGTCCTACCTTCCAGAAAGTGGTGGCTTTTCTGTTCATAGAATTGCTGCTATTCTTTTCTTCGATCTCCTGTTGAGATTGTAGGTGTTCAGAATGGTTTGATACCTATCTAGCTGAATTCCTGGGACCCTCGAAATTTAGGTCTCCTACTTCTCCGCCATCTTGCTCCCCTCATGTACAGTATTCTTTTACACTTTTTATCTGTAATATAATACAATGAAATACAATTCACATTTTCAAGATGAAACTTGCTTCTTCAAATGGTCAAAATCTGAAATCTAGTATCTTATTTTTTGCACAATCCTTTTTGCTGAGTTCCTTCTTTTCATTTTTAAAAAGAGACATTTTTAGAAAATAAAATAAACTCTTAAATTTTGTGAATTCGTAATTGTCTTCTGACTGAAGGTGGCATTGTGGGAGTAGATGAATTCTTCTTCTAATCCCAATAAAATATTTGGCATACTAGCCCAAATTGAGTGTAGGAAAATTTTGCTCCTGACCCTTTCAGAAGTCATCTTTGGTATCTACTCTCTGGGCTTTACAGAACAAATTTATAGCAGCATTGGAGCACTGTTATTTTACTTTCCAAGGTAGTGGAGTTAAGGGGCATGCCATAAGCTATAGGTTCTCTGGTTTGGGATTTTATTAACTTTATATAGGAACCTTGTTACACATAAGGTTTTCAACTTTTTATTGTGTTAATCAAAGAGACCAAACATTTACCAACTTCTTTTTTTAAAGAAAATATATTTTTGAAAATTCAAAATTATAAATGTAAGGAAAAAAATGGAAATAATTTTTAAAGTTAATGCATTTTTTAATTCACATTAAAATTTAGGAAAGACAAACTTACAAACTTGAAATTAAGGATGTTTCTTTAAATTGAAAGGCACTTGACCTCATGCTGGGGTTAGAATTACCAGATAAAATATGGAACTCCAATTAAATTTGGATTTGTGTTCAACATTTGGGACATACTTATACCAAAAAAGAAAAAGTTTATCTGAAATTAAAATTATCTGGTCATCCTCCTCTACTTTTTATTAAATCTTATAACTCTGCCTGGAGTGTAATTTAATCATGTACATACCAACCTTTATTTGCAGTTAAGCATTTGAAAATGATGATGATAGATCACAGAGCAGAACTTGGCAGGTGAGCAGTCAACAAACTTGTGAAATGATTGACACTTTTTATAAAATGTTACCTCGTATTCCCAAACTTCTCTATATACACTTTAAAGTTGTATTTCATATAATTAGAGAAATAATGTTTTCTAAGACACTAAGCTGAGAGATGATTAGACATAAGAATTTAGTAATATCTGATACAAAACAATTATAAATCTGTTTTCAAATTTCTCTTAAGAATAAATATAGATAGGGCCGCGTGGGTGGCTCAGTCGTTGGGCATCTGCCTTCAGCTCAGGTCCTGGGATCGAGCCCTGCATTGGGCTCCCTCATCAGCGGGAGGCCTGCTTCTCCCTCTCCCACTCCCCTTGCTTGTGTTCCCTCTCTCACTGTGTCTCTCTCTGTTGAATAAATGGATAAAAAAAAAAAAGAAGAAGAAATGTAGATAACTGTGAAATGAATTTTGAAAGTGTTCCTTTTCCTGTACATCCTTGTCAACACTTGTTGTTTTTTGCATTTTTGATTTTGACCATTCTGACCGATGTGAGGTGATATTTGCATTTGCATTTTCTTGATGTTTAGTGACATTGAGCATCTTTTCATGTGTTTCTTGGCCATCTGTATGTCTTTGAAGAAGTTTGTCTTTTTATGTCTTTTGCCCATTTTTAATTGGATTTTTTTTTTTGGTGTTGAGTTGTGTCATTTTTTTATATATTTTGAATACTGACCCTTTATCAGATATGTCTTTGCAAATATCTTCTCCCATTCAGTCAGTTGTCTTTTAGTTTTGTTGATTGTTTATTTTATTTTGATATAGTTCCAGTAGTTTAGGGGGTTGCATTAAATCTGTAGATTGCTTTGGGTAGTATAGATATTTTAACAATGTATGTTCTTCCAATCAATGAGCATGTGATATCTTTTCATTTGTGTCATTTTTTATTTCTTTTGTCAATGTGTTTTTTTTTTCCCCAGAAGATTTTGTTTATGTATTTTAGAGAGAGGGAGAGAGTGCAAGTGGGAAGAGGGGCAGGGGGAGAGGGAGAGAGAGAACCCCAAGCTGACTCTGCACTGAGCTCAGAGCCTGATGCGGGGCTTGATCCCAGGATCCTGAGATCATGACCTGAGCTGAAATCAAGAATCCCTCACTTAACCTACTGAGCCACCCAGGCACCCCTCAGTGTTTTATAGCTTTCAGAGTACAGGTCTTTCACCTCCTTGGTTAAGTTTATTCCCAAGTATTCTTTTTGGTACAATTGTTAATGGGATTGTTTTCTTAATTTCTCTTTCTGCTGCTTATTTATTATTTCTGTTTCTGCTGCTTAATAATTAGTAATGTATAGAAATGCAATAGATTTATGTATATTAACTTTGTATCCTGTGACCTTCTGAATTCATTTATCAGTTCTAGGAAGTTTTGGTGAAGTCTTTTGGGTTTTCTATTTATAGTATCATGTCATCTGCAAATAACAGAAGTTTACTGCTTCCTTACCAATTAGGATGCCTTTTATTCCTTTTTCTTGTTTGGCTTCTGTGGCTAAAATTTCTAGTACTATGTTGAATCAAAGTGGTGAAAGTGGACACTCCTGTTTTGTACCTGATCTTATGGGGAAAGCTCTCAGTTTTTCCCCATTAAGGATGATATTAGCTGTGGGTTTTTCATCTATGGCCTTTATTTGATGAGGGATGTTCCCTCAAAACCTACTTTGTTGAGGATTTTTATCATGAATGGATGTTGTACTTTGTCAAATGCTTCTTCTGAATCTATTGAAAAGATCATACTGTTTTTATCCTTTCTCTTTTTGATATGATGTATCACATTGATTGATTTGCGAATATTGAAACACATCTGATCGTGGTGAATTTTTTTGATATATTGTTGGATTCAGTTTACTAATATTTTGTTCAGGATTTTTGCATCTGTATTCACCAGAGATATTGACCTGTAGTTCTCTTTCTTTTATAGTGTCTTTACCTGGTTTAGGTATCAAGGTAATGCTGGTTTCATAGAATGAATCTGGAAGCTTTTTTTCTCTTCTACTTTTTGGTATAGTTTGAAAAGAATAGGAATTAATTCTTCTTTCAGTGTTGGTAGAGTTCACCTGTGAAGCTATCTGGTCCTGGACTTTTGTTTGTTGGGATTTTTTTTTATTACTAATTCCATTTTATTACTGGTAATTAGTCTGTTCAAATTTCCTATTTCTTGCTGAATCCGTTTGGGGAGGTTCTAGGTTTCTAGGCATTTATCCATGTCTTCTAGCTTGTCTGGTTTGTTGGCATATGATTTAACATAATATTCTCTTAGAATTCTTTGTGGTCTTGTGGTGTCAGTTATCATGTCTCCTCTTCCCTTTCTGCTTTTTTATTGGAGTTCCTCTTCCTTTCTCCCCCTCCCCTTTACCCTCCCCCTCTTTTCCCCCATCCCCCACCTCCTCCTCATCTTCTTCTTCATGAGTCTGGCTAAAGGTTTATCAATTTTATTGATCTTTTCAAGGAACCAGACCCTGATGTCACTGATCTGCTCTATTGCTTTTTGTTATTTTTTTCTTTTAATTTCTATTTTATTTACTTCTGCTCCAATCTTTATTATTTCCTTCTACTACTTTTGGGTTTTGCTTGTTCTTTTTCTAGCTCTTTAGATGTGAGGTTAGGTGGTTCGTTTGAGATTTTTTTTTTTTTTTTTTTGCTTCTTAGAGTAGGCCTGTATTGCTATAAACTTCCCTCTTAGAACAGCTTTTGCAGTGGCCAAAGATTTTGGACCATTGCATTTTTATTTTCATTTGTGTCCATGTATTTTTCTTTTATTTCTTCTTTGATTTCTTGGTTGACCCATTCATTGTTTCATAGCATGTTACTTTGCCTCCATGTATTTGTGTTTTTTCCAAATTTTTTCTTATGGTTGGTTTCAGTTTCATAGCATTGTGGTCAGAAAAGATGGATGGTATGACTTCAGTCTTCTTGAATTTCTTGAGACTTGTTTTGTGGTCATATATGTGGTCTATTCTGGAGAAAGTTCCATGTGCATTTAAAAAGAATGTGTCTTGGGCGCCTGGGTGGCTCAGTTGGTTAAGCGACTGCCTTCAGCTCAGGTCATGATCCTGGAGTCCCTGGATCGAGTCCCGCATCGGGCTCCCTGCTCGGCAGGGAGCCTGCTTCTGCCTCTGACCCTCCCCCCTCTCATGTGCTCTCTCTCTCATTCTCTCTGTCTCAAATAAATAAATAAAAAATCTTTAAAAAAAAAAAAAAAAAAAAAAAAATAAAAAGAATGTGTCTTCTGCAGTTTTAGGATAGAATGTTCTGAAAGTATCTGTTTGATCCATCAGACCCAATGTGTTATTCAAAGCCACTGTTTCCTTGTTGATTTTCTATTTGGACACTCTGTCACTTGATTAAGTGGGGAGTTAAAGCCCACTACTATTATTATATTACTATGGATTACTTCCTTTATTTCTTATCTGCTGCTTTCTGTATTTGGGTCCTCCTGTATTGGGTGCATAAATATTTACAATTGTTATATCTTCTTGTTGGATGTCCCCTTTATGATTATTTAGTATCTTTCTCTGTCTCTTATTAGAGTCTTTCTTTTAAGGTCTATTTTGTCTGATACAAGTATTGCTACCTGGCTTTCTTTTCACTTCCATTTGCATGATAAATGCTTTTCCATTCCTTCACTTTCAATCAGCATGTGTCTTTAGATCTGAAATGTGTTGCTTGTAGGCAGCATATACATCAGTCTTGCTTTCTTACCCATTCTGTCACCCTATCTCTTTTGATTGGAACATTTATTCCATTTATGTTTGAAGTAATTATTAATAGATATGCACTTATTTCCCCTTTTTATTGGTTTTATTGTTGTTTTTGTAGTTTTTCTCCATTCCTTTCTTTTCTTGCTCTCTTCTCTCATGGTTTGCTGGTTTTCTTTAGTAATATACTTGACTTTCTCTCTCTCTCTCTCTTTCTCTCTCTCCCCTCTTTTGCATGTCTATTACTGTTTTTTGATTTGTTATTACCATTAGGTTAGTATATAATATCTTCTGCATATAGAGGCTATATTAAGTTGATGGTCATTTATGTTTGAACTCATTCTTTACTCTCCCCCTACTCATGTTTGAGAGTAAGGTATCATACTTTACATCCTTTTATTTTGTGAATTGTTTGACTGATTTTTATAGATATACTCAATTTTATTGCTTCTGTGCTTGCCACTTTTTTTTATTCCTGCTTATAGCCTTTCCTTTCCACTCAAAGAGTCCCCTTTAACATTTATTGTAGGGCTGGTTTAGTGGTCACGAATTCCTTTAAATTTTGTTTGTCTGGGAAACTCTTTATCTCTCCTTGTATTGTGAATGATAGCCTTGCTGGATAGAGTATTCTTCACTGCAGGGGTTTTCCTTTCAGCACTTTGAATATATCATGTCACTCCCTTTTGCCCTGTCAGATTTCTGCTAAAAATCAGCTGATCACCTTATGAGGTTTCTTTTGTATGTAACTGTTTTCTTTTCTCTTGCTGCTTTTAAATTCTCATTTTATCACTACTTTTTGCTAATTTAATTGCTATGTGTCTTGGTGTGGATCTCTGTGAGTTGATTTTGTTGGTGGCTCTCTGGGCCTCCTGGATCTGAATTTCTGTTTCCTTCCTTAAATCTGGGATGTTTTTTGCTATTATTTCTTCAAATAATTTTTCTACCCCCTTTTCTCTCTCTTCTCCCTCTGAGATCCCTATAATGTGAATATTATTGTGCTTGATCGTGTATTTTCATTTTTATTATAAGATTTTTCTCTCCTGTTCAGCATAATTGCTTTCTCTTGCTCGGTTCTCCAGATCACTAATCTGTTCCTCTGCTTCCTGTAATCCAGTATTTATCCCACTAGTTTATTTTTAATTTCAGTTATTGTGTTCTTCATCTATGATTGGTTCTATTTTATGTTTTCTGTCTCTTTCTTAAGGGTCTCACTGAGGTCCTCTACTCTTTTCTCAAGTCCAGTGAGTATCTTTATGACCATTACCTTTAATTCTCTATCACACATATTGCTTATCCCCATTGTGTTTAGCTCTCTTTCTGTGATTTTGTCTTGTTCCTTCATTGTGTCTAATTCTCTGTCTGTTCCTGTGTGTTAGGAAAGACAGCTGTGTCTCTTGCTCTTGAAAGTAGTGGCCCTACAAAGCAGTGCAGCGTCCCCTATTTATCAGACCCTGGTGCTGCAGGGATATCTTCTATGTGTATTGCTTGTGCCTTGTGGCTGAGCCACTTTTGCCTTCAGTCTAATTGTCTATGATGTCTCACTTTGCCTGTTGTGGGCAGGTTTGGTCCCTGTGTTGTTAGTGGGGTAGTCTGTGGCTGCCTTGGACTTGAATTGAGTCAAACCAGGCATTTGCCATAGATGCAATTGCACCAAACTGCTGGGTGCTTTCTCTCTGTTGTCCTCTGAGAAGCTTTTATTGCTGTATGGGACCTGTGGTGAGACCAGATGGCTGCCTCCAGCCCACTACTCAGGCCTCAGTTGGACTGGTGTGTGTGGTTATCTTGCTCTCTCCTCGGGACATGAGGCAGTGTGGAATGGTGCTGGTCCCTGTTGGGGCTGCTTGTACCCTGCCAGGCTTTTGGCACCACTTTGGAGAGGTTCCAGCCAGGAACCTCTTATGCCACTCTGATTTTCTTGTGGGTTCTAGTGCCTGGGGTGCTTGTTGTGAGGGTCTGGTCATTTCCTCTCCCCATGCTCAGGGTGTCTCTCCCTGCTGTAGACCATCCCACAAGTCCATCTGTCTCCTGACCACATCTCTGCCCTTCCTACCCCGTTGGATGTGGCCTCTTCTTTACATTTAGCTGTGGAGGGTCTGTTCTGCAAGTCTTTGGGTTGTCTTCTTGGTCATTTACTCTGACATGGGTGTTATCTGATTGTATCTGTGGGACAAGGTAAGCTTAGGGTCCTCCTACACTGCCATCTTCCCCAAAGGTTGATATATATCAATTTTTAAAGAAACTATTAAAACTATGAAAAAGGAAAAGGACATGAAAAGTCAGAATTAAAGAGAAATAATTTTGAAAGGTAAAATATGCTGTATCTTAAATAGTAACATAAATGCAAAAGAAAAAAGACTTTTGTTTCACTATAGTACAGGGAAAGTTATCAAATTTTGAAAGAGCCCAAAAGGTGGGGAATACATGCTATTAATGTGTTAATGAGATAATTTATACAACCTATTTTGAAGAAGTATCTGACAATAAAAACAAACAATATATGCCATCTTGAAATATATTCTAAATAATAATGAAACAATACACTAACATACATGAAAATAATATTCATTGCAGAGTGTTTATGCTAAACATTGAATAGAGGTTTTATTAATTTTATGAAATATTTTTATAATGGAATTACATGCAGACTGTGTAAAAATTAGAACTAAATGTATTGACATAAAAAGCAACTGGTGACATATTCTATCATGAAAGTAGGTACAGCATGGTATGTATGACAATCCCACTTACTAAAAAGATAACAATCAGATACAGATAGATTGAGAGAAATATAATATATATGCCAAACTCAGGTTGTTCTATTAGGTTGGTACAGACCTAGAAAACAGTACAATACACAAAGGATGTGTGTAAAATGATGTTATAAGTGAAGTAGTGCCATTTCCCAGTTCTTTTCCATTTCCTCGAAATGGTAGGCATAAGCTTGTGATCAATGTCTTTGGGAAGAGAAGAGAAAAGAAACTACATGTATATAGTTTTACAATTTCAGGCTGGTAGTGGAGTCAATTTAAGCATTTAAGTATCTCTCTGCTGGTTAATTCATAACCTTTTTGAATAATTAAATAGTTCTGTGTACTGTCCTTTCCTTATTCCTGGTTCATTAGTCATAGCAATCTGACCAATGGCCTTCTGTAAGGCTATATTTTTATTATTTTGTTCAAATGCCAAGTAATGCATTTGGCTAGAGTTTTGTTTTGCTTTAGTGAAATATTTTTGGGTCTATGTTCCTCATCTGCTATTGATTTACATGTTTGGTGTGTCGGGGGGGTGGCTATGTTTTTGCATCTCAATCCCTTTAGTCCTTCTTCCTCTGCTACTGTGAAGGATAGAATAAACTGTGGGAATCATGTTCCAATAAAAGAGTCATCGGTTTTGCTCCTCAGAATGAGCTGCCCACTTAAGTGCTCTCAGTATTTTTTTTTGGCTTAACCAAAGATCTGAAGCCTCAGGCATCCCTCTCAGGGTCTACTTTCCTGATATCAGCTGTCATTCAGAATATGCATTAATTTTCAGCATTATAGTCTTTTATTATTCCCTAAAATGAATGAAGTCTATTAGACTTCATTATTTTTTCCCTTTCTGAGCAAATTAGTTTGTGAATATTGACCAACAGATTCTAAAGTTTATATGGAGAAACAAAAGATCCAGAATAGCCAACACAATATTGAGGGAGAACAAGTTGGAGGGCTGATGTTATCCAACTTCAAGACTTACTAAGAAGCTACAGTAAACAATACAGTGTGGCATTGGTGAAAGAGTAGACAAATAGGCCAATGGAACAGAGTAGAGGGTCCAGAACTAGACCCATACAAATATCATCAACTGATCTTTGACAGAGGAGCAAGGACAATACAATGGGGCAAAATGGTTTCTTCAACAAATGGTGCTGGAACAATCCACATCTAAGAAATGAATCTAAACACTGCCCTTACGTGTGTTATAAAAATAAAAATATAGGATCACAGACCTAAATGTGAAATGCAAAATTATGAAATTCCTAAAAGACAGCATAGGAGAAACCTAGCTGACCTTGAGTATGGTGATGACTCTAGGTCCAACACCAAAGGCACAGTCCATGATAAAAATAGATGAGATAGACTTCATTAACATTAAATTAAATTAAAATTGAAAACTTCTTGCTCTGCAAGATTCATGTAAAGAGAATCAGAAGACAAATCACAGACTGGGAGTGGGGAGCTTATTTGAAAATGACACATGTGCTAAAGGACTGATATTCCAAAATGAAAAGAACACCTAAAACTCAACAATAAGCAGTTTAAAAATGGGCCAAAAACCTTAAGAGAGACCTCACCAGAGATGGCATACAGATGGCAAATAAACATGAGAAGATGCTTCATATCCTATGTCATCAGGGAAATGCAAATTAAAGCAATGATGAGATATTACCACACACCTTTTAAATGGCCCAAGTCCAGAACACTGAAAACATCAAATGCTGGCACGATGTGGAGCAATGGGAATTTTCATACATTTCTGGTGGGAAGGCAAAATATCACAGCCATTTTGAGAAGAGTTTGGTATTTTCTTACAAATCTAAACATACTCTTACCTTGTGATCCTGTAGTTATGCTCCTTAAAATTTATCCAAGGAATTGAAAACTTATTTTTATGCAAAAACCTGTACATGGGGTTTATAGTAGCTTTCTTCAAATGCCAAAACTTGGGAGCAAACTTGTCCTTCAGTAGGTGAATGGATAAATAAACAGTGGTACATCCAGACTGTGGAATATTATCAATGTTAAAAGAAAATGAGCTATGAAGTCTTGAAAAAAACATGGAAGAACCTTAAAAGCACACTACTAAATGAAAGAAGCCAATCTGAAAAAGTGATGTACTATATAATTCTAAGTATATGACATTTGAAAATTAAAAAAAAAAATGGAGACATGGAGACACTAAGAAGATCAGTGGTTGTGAGGGACTAAGAGGGAGGGAAGGATGAATAGGTAGAACACAGATGATTTCTGAGGCAGAGAAACTACTGTGTATCATATTGTAATTGTAGATATATATACATCTGTCCAAACCTATAGCTTTTACACCAAAATGAACCTGAATATAAATTTTGGACTTTAGGTGTTAGTGATGTGTCAGTGTAGGTTCATAAATTGTAACAAAAGTACCACTCTGCTGTGGGATGTTGATAGGGAGGCTGTGGATGTGTGGGGGAAAGGGGTATATGTGAAATCTCTGTACCTTCCCTTCAGTTTTGCTGTGAACCTAATACTGCTCCAAAAAAAAGTCTTTAAAAATACATTAGCTTTGGATAAATTTGAAAAAAAAAATGTAAAATAAGAGTTTATGTTAGATATTAGTTATTGTGGCCAGGAAAGTTAAAAAGAAACAAAACAACAAAAATACCTGGATATTTGGGTAAAGTTCAGAAGAAAATGAGAATACTTAAAATATTAAATACTCTTCTAGGAAGAAGAAACACAAATACCAAGGCCCTAAGATAGTGGCTTTCAACTAGAAATTACTCTGACCCTCTGGGACATTCATCAGTGTTTGGATATAATTTTGGTTGTCAGAACTTGGGGCAGGGCTTTCTTCTGGCATCTAGTGAGTAGACACCAGTGGTATACAGAACAGTCCCCTGTGACAATTATCCAGCCCAAATATCTGATCAGTAATGTTGATTTTGAGGAATCCCGCTTTCAGATGATAATGTGCCTGTCCTTTTCAAACATAGCAAGGAGATTGGTGGGGCTAGATCAGAGTGAGAGGAAGGGCAAGTTGTACAACATGAGAAGTTACATTGGAGGAAAAGGGAGCACGTCCTCTATAAGAGAAGGGCAAGAACTACAGTGCTATGAGCCTACACATGTCTTAACAGGATCCACGTGCTGGAGAATATCATGCTGTGATACATGACAAGGGAGGATGTGGGCAGCCTATGTAAGAGGCTATTTACAATAATCCAGGCAAGCAATGATGTCATGGATCATGCTAGAGCAATGGGGGAGGTGAGAGGTGGCCAAAATTTGAATACATTTTGAATATGGGAAAAATTCCTTACCATATTAAATTTGGGGAGAGAGAGAAAGAGATTGAGATAGGGAAAGAAAGGACACAACAGCAACAGTAAAGTTGCCATTGACTGAGATAGGAAAGCCTCTGGCAGGAGGTTCCGACTGTCAGAAGCTCAGTTCTCCATATTAGTTTTGAAATAAAATCTATTATTGTGTCAATATATTTGAATTCCTATGATCAGGGTGTTTCACCAGCTTGAAAACATCTTAGAAAGAAATTTGGGAGTTGAGATGGAGTTTAGATGGCTAATTTGTATGTTATGAATACAACAATTGAGGAAATTGGAGATATTTAAATAGTGAGATTAGAAACCATAGAAGAGAGCAGATAGCAGCTTCCTGATTTTGATAACCTGCTATTTTGGAAAAGCACAAAAATTATTCAGAAGTGTCCCATAAGACAGACTTAAGAACAATGGGAAGAACTTAAAAGATGGCAGATTTTGACTCAAAATAGTGGGGGGAAAAAAAAGAATGGTAGCTTAAAAGTAATGGAACAACCAGATAGTGAGGTCTTTGTTTGCTGTTAGTTGTTCATGCTAAATGTGAATGATTGTCTCTCAGAAATATTCTTGGATCAGAAGAGATAGGAGATCTTTAACATCCTATTCACCCTAAGTATGAAGTAGAAAAAACCTCTTACTGCCATTCACTATTGTGTTTCCAAGTCTTGCTATTAATACTGTCTACTAATGCACCACACTCAGGTCCTTGGCTGTCAGCGAATGTGGAAAATATGCCAAATTGTATTCAACAATATTTATCTAGAGTGATTTACTACATGTTAGTATGAGTTCCAGTTTTATCAAATGATTCAGGTGTAATAAACAGCATTGAACCATCTCTTCTTGATTCTCAGTGAATTAATATGGACCCTTTTTTTCATAAATCTGCACAGAAGAATGATAATTTTCACCCCAGTATAATTACTAGTGCAGTTCTTTTCCCAGGTGCTATTGTTAAAGAAGGTTATGCCTTCTAGACTCAGAACTGTCTGAAGAAATCCATTTTGTTAGTTTTCTCTAGTCAGCATTATTTAACATTTTTGGTCAAAGATAAATATTATCTGGAGGGTATTGTATACTTTGTTCTCCATTTTAAAATGTGCAAATAGGAGAAGCTAGTGTCTATTTTTTGCAATTATTAACTTTTTTTGAATGAGAAAGATATGATTACAGCTAAATTTCCTAACACTCGTCAGTTAGGAATTTAAGAATGCCTGAAGCATTCTGAAACTACTTGAGCTGCTTTGGGCTATTTTAGAAAATAATTTGATACATTTTTTGAGCATTCCAGAAGGGTATGACCCTTTTCCTTAATGGCTGCAGCTTGAATTCTTACCTGAGTACTTTGGTATGGAGTTTGGTATGACATATGGAAGAATATATGAAGAAATGAATAATTAATAACCATCAGCAGTGTGATTTTCTTTTATTTTAAAGATAGGAGTTTGTGGCAAAGTAGATATAGCTTGAAAAGTTATTGCTTCCACTATTTTGAGGATGTTTATCATCAATATTACTTCCTGAGCATCTTGGTCTGCACTTAGTTTTTCTTCTTTAAAATCAGGACTAGAGTTGGCTGATAAGGGAAGACTTCAGGCATTTTTATCAGCTTACACTTTGGCAGGATAGGCTGCTGTGACAGGTAAAAAAGATAGCCCCCCTAAATGCTGATTCTCCTTGCACAATTGGTTCATCATTTTGACAGACAAATCAACCCAAAAGGCAAGAAAACTATTTTTGGATGGTGTTTTTTTTTTTTTTTTTTTTTTTGATAGCACATACCATCATTGTTAAAACTGGTTGGAAACACAGACACAAGCCTGTTGTATATTTTTGTTTTATTTGGCAGAGTCAGAATAGTTGCTGTTTTATGGTAGCATATACACCTAGCTTATTCCATTACAAATTTCTCACAACACACAGTAAGCATTCACATGAATTATAGTTCTACAATTGGGAGTTCAAATTCTAACTTTTTCTTCAAATACAGAATTTTAAATAAAAAACAGTGAGTAAAGAATTGGGTCACACAACTAATCACTAAGCACAGAAACTTTTTGTGGACTTGAATAGGTAATTCACCTCTCTGCGACTATTTTCTCATCTGCAAAAAGGGATAGTAATAATATACTCCTTACGTTAGTCACAGGGAAGGAGCACCCGAATCCCATATGTGAAAGTGCTGACAAACTGGATGCATCTTTATGAATATAAGTGTATTTGCCATTATCAGTATATTACTGTATATAACATTCCTCCCTTCATTAAGTCTAAACACAATTTTTCTAAGGACAGAGGAGTCTTTCTCATTGGGTCAATCATTGGGCCCACCTTTATTGTGCATAATAGATTTAATAAGGGGACACTGAAAAATAGAGAAACCCAAGAGGACAAAACAACTAATGTTAGTTAAAGAAAGGAGGGTAAAAATTATGTGGAATAGAGGGACAAGTGGCGTGTGTGTGTGAGAGAGAGAGAGAGAGATTTGTAGCTTCGTGTGCATCAAGAGTAAAAATTAAGGGGGCGCCTGGGTGGCTCAGATGGTTGAGCGTCTGCCTTCAGCTCGGGGCATGATCTCAGGGTCCTGGGATCAAGCCCCATGTCGGGTTCCTGGCTTGGCGAGGAGTCTGCTTCTCCCTCTCCCTCCGCCTCTCTCCCCTGCTCGTGTTCCCTCTCTCTCTCTCTGTCACATGAATAAAAAAAAATGCTTAAAAAAAAAAAAAAGAGTAAAAATTGAGAGTGACTGTCACCAGTATGTGTGAGGGAGGGATTGGGAGCAACAAACAGGGCCAGGTTGAGGGTCCTATAAGGGAAGTGAGTTGTGCAAGTGTAAGGTTGGATCCTGTCCTTACATAAAATTTCAATATTTTGTTCATCATGGATTTTTTGCACTAACTTTGATTTTTCAAGCCTGGATTGAAATAAATAGGATTTGTGTTTATTATTGAGATTTTTAATGACTACTTAAATTTTGTACCTAAAGTCTTGCCTCTTGCCTCACTCTAGTCTCTGCTCTTACTTGGCAGCAGAGATGGAGGAAGGGGTTTAGAGGTTTGTTTTTTGTTTTTAAATGCATACAAGGAATTAAATCTCTACTTACCATTTTCTTAGACTTAGATAAAATTTTGTTTCAAATAATTTTGGGGAGTCAGGCAACCCTTTCTTTGAATGTGCCTCTATTTAAAAGTAAAGTCATAAGCCACCTTGTTTTTTGTTGTCGCTGTTTTGTGTTTATTTGTTCTTAAGAAGTTGCATAAGCTATACTAAAAACTCTAACTCAGAAATCAGAGGAAAATCAAACACTGTCCTTACTTGCAAGTTACATAACATCTTTTGGTAAACAAAAGCTAATTGTGCCTTCTGAGAAGAAGAAAGGAAGGAAAGAAAAAGAGAGAGAAGGAAGGAAAGAAAATAAGGAATGAATTTCTGTAGACAAAGAACATTAGATTGTGTGATACAACAATATAACATAAAAATTCAGAAATGAAAGTTAGAAAATCGTTATTAATCAGGCAGTTACATTAATGAGAGGCCCAGCTGGAGTAAGAGGCACACAGTACACATAAAAGGGGTCTGTGATAAAATATATATGAAGGATAAATGATTAGGATATTTCATATTTTTATGAACAACTCAAAACCCTAAACGGTGATCTGTAATCAAAATGTTGAAGTTTGAAAAATAATTCAAAATATGTTCAGGAATATCTCCATTGCCTTGATTTTTCTAACATATGTTCACAACTGTGCATCGTCTCAGGGAGAAGATGGAGGAGGTCTCCATGATGGAGTTCATGATAGAGGGATGGTGGAACAGAGATCACCATGCATCTTCTCCCCTCTTTAGTCAGAGCTACATATCAATGATTTCATTTCTCAAATTGGCGTTGGCAATCCATGCAAAATTTCATTTTTCTTAAAAATCTCTCCTAAATCTTGGGGCACCTGGGTGGCTCAGATGGTTAAGGGTCTGCCTTTGGCTCAGGTCACGATCTCCAGGTCCTGGGATTGAGCCCCATGTCGGGCTTCCAGCTCAGCAGGGAGTCTGCTTCTCCTTCTCCTTCTGCCTCTCCCCCTGCTTGTGCTCTTTCTGTCTCTCTCTCTCTCTCTCAAATGAATAAATAAAATCTTAAAAAAAATCTCCTAAATCTTTATAAAAGCTGTATCTTTGAAAAATTTCAGAGTTAGCCCACAAAATTTCATTTTAAAATATGAATCATGCCATTTTTGTAAAATTTCTTTTGAAGTATCAGAAACTTGAAATAGATGGCACACAAATTTTTTTTGTTTAATTAATCTGTGTGTCCAAAAATAGCACCAGTTGAAAAATTATGTAATTGCACAGTGACAGGTCATATTCTATCACTCATTATATGAGTTTCACAAAATGTCAAGACATTGAATTTATAATTGGTTAAACAGTATTGATAACATTACTTTTTCTAAGTTCTAAAACTAGACTCTTAAGGGTCTAAAATCTCAGAGATAAGAAGCTACCTTTGATCAAACATGATAGCCAAAAGAAGCTACCTTTGATTAAACATGGTTTATTCTTGTTTGAAAGACTGAAAGATTTACTAAAGAATGCAGCAACAGACTAAATGGAAAGAATTTAACGAAGGATTTTATTTGCAGTGGGTTTGAAGAACAAAGGATGTTTTAGACATTCCTTTGCAGATATTCCATGCTTAATTTTGTCATATGAACAAGAGAGATTCTGTAAGCGCAGAGGATTCATCCCAAGACTCTTCTAATTTCATTTTGAGCATCCCATGACTCCAGGCAGCCTTGTTCCTATCTTGGCATCACTGACAAAAGTAACACACTAACAGTCACCCCTCGATTAAAAGGTGAGGTTTGAAAACGCTCTTTTGTAGATTTGCTGAATTCCTAATGGAACACTTCAGTATATTTTTTGACTTTCTAAAGGAAAGATGGAGAGAGGAAGAAGACAATGGGAAAGAAAATGGGCAAGAGAAGGAACTGTATTGGAGAAAGACTGAGAAAAAAAGAGTCAGAAGAAGATCAAGAGATGGAGGAGACAACTGAAAAGGAAAGTTAGTTTCTTTAGCCATCTTGGATGTTTCATATGTCACTCTAGAGTCATTTTTGCCTTAGCAAAAAGGAAAAATCACTAAATTGTCAGAGAAAGAGAGGGGACAGGACGAAAGAGAGAAAGAGAGAGGGAGGGAGGGAAGGAAGAAGGGAGGGAGGAAGGAAGAAGAAAGAGAGGGGAAATTCTTCTCTAGATGTTCATCAGGATTAGATTTAAAAATTCAAAAGTAGTTGGCTCATCTTGTCCTGAATTGAAAGCTTCTGTGTTTCATTTCATTTTAGAAGAAAAGAAAATGAAAGTGGGTAGTAGGATTCAAGCAATTCCGGATCCAAGCTCCACCTCATTTTTGGCAATGAAATGGAAGTAGCTTATAGATTCATCCCACTTTCTTATTACGTATTCTGTATGTTTCTTTTGTGAGATGTTTGATAACAGTCTAAGGGATAGATAAAAGTTGATACTCTTCAAGTTCTTTACATTAATTATTTAACTTTAAAAAGAAGGTAAGAGTTATCCCCATTTTATAGGCAGAGAAATTCAGGTTTAAAAGAAATAACTTGGGGGCGCCTGGGTGGCTCAGTCGTTAAGCGTCTGCCTTCGGCTCAGGTCATGATCCCAGGGTCCTGGGATCGAGCCCCACATCGGGCTCCCTGCTCAGCGGGAAGCATGCTTCTCCCTCTCCCACTCCCCCTGCTTGTGTTCCTTCTCTCGCTGTGTCTCTGTCTGTCAAATAAATAAATAAAATAGTAAAAAAAGAAAGAAAGAAATAATGTTCATGGTCACAGAGCTATAAACTATCAAACCAGGCTTTAAATCTAAACCTTTCTGACAGTGCATTTTGCATTATTCAGCCCTGCAGCATGGTTACATTTTCATTCCGATATCCAACAGACCTTTTTCATTTATTAGCGGACATTATATTCTGCAACAGGTGAATTGGTGGATAATTTCCTCCTTGAAATCCTCATTTCCAATGATTGTCTTAACATCATTCTCTCTTGTGAGCTTTTTTTTTTTTTTTTTTTTTTTTTACTCCTTTCCACCTCTAGGCCTTCCACCAAGCCAAAGGAAAGCTACTTTTCTTTTTCTTTCTGGGGTTTTTGCAAACAAGAATGAAGTGCAGACTATGACTTAAATGAAGGATCTTTGTAACACTGGAAAACTCAGTAACTCAAGAGAACAGCAGTTTCACCTCCGGTTTCCTCAGGCTGCCATTTGTTGCTTGGATACATACACATCTTTGTTTCTAAATTTTTTTTTTTTTTAAGATTTTATTTATTTGCGAGAGAGACAATGAGAGACAGAGAGCATGAGAGGGAGGAAGGTCAGAGGGAGAAGCAGACTCCCTGCCGAGCAGGGAGCCCGATGCGGGACTCGATCCCGGGACTCCAGGATCATGACCTGAGCCGAAGGCAGTCGCTTAACCAATTGAGCCACCCAGGCGCCCCCACATCTTTGTTTCTTACTGTGCTCTCAATGTGGGTCTCGTGTCTAACACCCAGCATGCAACCAAGAAAGGGAAATGTGGTGCTAGCATTCCAGTGGCGGGGTGATATATGGAACTAGTGTCTTTGACTTTCTTGACTCTAATTAATTTCTTTTTTAAGGGCAGTTGTAGGCTTTATAGAGCCTAAAAATTGCTATTCAAAATGTCCCTAAGGCACTTATTCCAAAAAATGTAAAGAAAGTAACTCTCTCTTACACACACACACACACACACACTCACCCTCCACCCCCACACCCTGAGCCCTACACACACAACTGCTAGGAAGCAAAGAGTGAATAATATAATCAACAACAGACTTGACTTCAGGAAGTGGAAATTCTCTGGGATTGCAAGCTGTGTTTTCAATACTAGCTGGTGTATCCAGTAGGCATGAGAGATACCTGGAAGTAATATTAGCAAGAAATAAATTGTTAGTTGGTGGGGTGGAAATGCAGATTATTTTTATGACTTATTCCAAAATATTTCTCTAGTCTGAGAGTCTGATCTGTTCCTTAGTCATAAAGGCTCACTCCAGAAGACAGAGCAGAAGGCAACATGCCATTCTAGCAGATGTCTTACTTCTTTTTTTTAATTTATTTTTTTAATTTTTTTAAAGATTTTATTTATTTATTTGAGAGAGAGAATGAGATAGAGAGAGCATGAGAGGGGGGAGGGTCAGAGGGAGAAGCAGACTCCCTGCTCAACAGGGAGCCCGATGCGGGACTCGATCCCGGGCTCCAGAATCATGACCTGAGCCGAAGGCAGTCGCTTAACCAACTGAGCCACCCAGGCGCCCAGATGTCTTACTTCTGCAACAAATACATAGTAAGAGCATGAAATAGTCCTTGGGAGGTACCCTGATGTTGCTGACAAAAGAAAAAGACTTTGTTCTGAGAACACACATGTGTCCATTTTTTGTTAGGACCAGTTTCTGTTAGGATTTGGTGGGCTGGGAAGAAGTGGCTAATATAGACTGCTTATCAGTTCATTAGATGTTTCTTAACATCACCTATGAATAAAGTTTAGATTCAAGCTATGGTTCCCAACCCTGATTCCTGGCTGCAGCATTGGACAAAATTAATGGAATGTTTGTCAGTATCCTCCATTGGACCATATGTGCCTTGATGACAGGGATTGTGCTTAATTAATCTTGGTGTTTCTAGAATCCATTACAATGTCTGAAACATATTTGGCATTCAATAAATGTTGCTAATCCAAAGACATTAATTCAGCTGATATGAACTTATTTTCAAGCAAAATTTTCACTTGTTTTAGTTAAAAATCAGTGGTTATAATGCAATTTTTTTTAAATAAAGGGGTTAATCCCAGCTAAAATATTTAAATATTGAAGAAAGTTAAATAGTGTATTAGTGTGCCAGGGCTGCCAAAACAAAATATTATGGACTGGTTGACGTAAACAACACATTTATTTTCTCACAGTTCTGGAAGCTGGAAATCCATATCAAGGTGCTGGCGGGTTTGGTTTCCCCAGGACCCACTATCTTTGGCTTATCGATGGCCACCTTGCTGTGTCTACACATGGTCTTTCCTCTGTTGCACATCTCCCTGGTATCTCTCCTTTTCTTAAAATGACACCAGTCCAAAGATTCGGGCTCTACCTTATTTAAATTCATTTAACTTTAATTCCCTTTTTAAAGACCCCGCCTCCAAACACAATGGGTTTGAGGGTTACAATTTCAGCATATGGATTTGGGGAGAACACAGTTCTGTCCATAATAAACAGAATAATATATTTATTTGTTTCAGGTATATTTTTATTACTTTATTCATATTTATATCATGCACAAGTGAAATATTTTCTACCTCTCTGTTTTAAAATACGCTCCAAAACTTTCCATCTGAAGACAATGTATCTGCTATAACCTCTTTTATCATTTTATAATAAAAATGGTTAAACAAACACACTTAAGTCACAAGGAATATGTGATGTCCTACCCTGAATGTAATTTCACAATGTCTATATTTGGTAGAGGGATAGAAACGAAAGGATGTGACATTTTAAATCCAACGTATCCTTTTGTTAAAGATGCTTTATATCACTTTTCATAACATACTCTCTTGCCAAAAAAATAAATAGCTTTATCTTTGCTCTTAGTTCCACATATAAAAAAGGTGTGCTTAGGTATCTTCAAATGTGACTCATGCTATTATTTTGTGATGTCAATGATATCTGACATGTCAAATTGCCTAACACTCAAAGAAAGTTTATCTTGACATTTATGAATAATGACATTTACAGAGAATAACAAAATGAAATGGTTTATTGTTTTGTTTTCTCAGATTTCAGAAACATTATTAGAGGCTTCTAAATCAATATAAAACTGGGAAAAACAGACATTTAGATGTTGAAAAAGCTAAATGGATTTAGTATGTTTAAACTACCAAAATATTTATTGCATCCCAGACTGTATTCAAACAAGAAATTGTGCCTTTTTAAAAAACATACAAGCAACAAATATACAAATGGAAGACCCATAAAAGCTTTAGTTTGTGATAATTTTCAACATATGTTCAGTAGCAGTGCCTGATTTAGATGTCATCCAGACACAGCCATATCAGGTCACTGGTTTCTCAAATTTTGTCTGATGTCCATATGAAAAATGATCATTTTTTTAAAAACTAAATAAAAGTGTGCAAGGGTGAGCCAGTTTGTAAAAGAGAGAACTGATTTTCTCAGTAGCAACATAGTTCTCTAGAAGTATAGTAAATCTCCAAAACTTTGGAAATAATTAACTCTTGGGTAGATGTATAAAATCAACAGAACCTTAAATCTATAATAGATAGACTAAAAATAAATCTATAAGAAATAAAATCTTAATGCAGCAGTTAATAGCCATACTTTATAATCATTTCCACAAAATAGAAGGAAAGTAGATGTTTTTGATACTGTGCTAGTCAGTGTTACATACATTATTACATTATTTCCTATCTGCAACAACCTTTTAATGTAGAATGTAATATCCTTATTTTAATGATAATACATCATGGTAAATGTGATTCTTAAATATCAGCTGCATAGCTTATGGAAAGGTGAATTGAGATTCAAACATATCAGACTGAAAAGGCAGTACATCTTATATTAATTTTAATATTTTTATGATTTATGCTGGACAGATTCAACAGCAACATGGCATGGCACATGACATACCATTGGATATCATAATCATGTCTATTTCAGAGGATTTGACTGACTGTGGAAAGCACCACATTCCTAACCCACAGCCCAATGCCTGTCCCCAATTATAGTAGAAATCACACTCCCAGAAGAAAGAAAACAGTGTGTGCAAAACACAATAAAATAGCAAATAAACATATATATATATATATCATGCACAAGTGAATATATATATGTATATATATCAATATAACAATATATATATTGACTAAATAGTTTAGCCAAAGTGAAATTCTACTCTCAGTTTAGCATCTGTTAAGAATAATTAAAGAGTTTATAGGGAATACAACTTCCATTCCTATGTTTTTTCCTTCTTAAACACATGTATCTCTTCCTTGCTCTACTACTCCTTTTGTAGCTAAAAAATATATTTACCAGTATTAATAGTTACTTAAAAAATTAATCTTCTTAGTTTCTTCTTTTAAGTTCAGAAAACACAGTCTTTCTAAAGATTTCAATTTGAGCCTTTAAATCAAGGACGTTATGCTTTTTTGCTGGCTAAATATTAGTATGAAAACAGTCATTGGATTATTAGTCCTCATATATAATAATTAGAGAACTATCTATTTTAGAGAAATGATACAAAATTATCCTGTTTTATTTTATATTTCACAAGAAGATGAAGTTGATTCCTACCACCGTTGAATGGTAAATGTATAATAACCTTCCTGAGAAATCAGGATCCTATTTAACAAGTGCTCCAGACTTCACATATTATGGATTTAAGAAATATGTGTTATGTCATTGTCTAAGAAATTTTGATTCTTATGTAATTTAAATTACTGTCTGGACAGGCAAGAAAAATTACATTTTCTTTTTTGTTAGAGGAGAATTCAATGGAATGATACTGAAGTTTTTAACATTAATGTGGCTTATGACTTTGGAAAAGGTAAAATTACTAGGCAAGTGTTTCATAAAAAGAGTGCACAATGCAGCCTTTGAGGAGACTGTTGTGAACTGAACCTGAATGGCTCTATGTTCCCAACTTGCTGATTTGAAAGCATAAGGGGTTTAGATCACAAAAATGGCATTTTGAAACAAATTTGCCTTTATACTCTCTGGTCATAGCCTTGGGATATGAATCATTTTCCAAGCAACATTCCAAAATGAGGGAAGTGTTCATCACAAGATGAAAACAAAATATACAATGAGTGGAATGATAGGAAGATGTGATGTAAACATCATTTCATGGCTCACAGCATGTTTTATGGTTACTCTTTTCTATCCATGTAAAAGATAAACATATAGATTGGAAAAAATATGACCCCAAATGCTAATGAACTCTATGCTACTTTAAGGAGAATGATGTAACAAAACTGATGATTGAGCAATGATGTAGCAAAAGCAAAAAGAATCAAACACAAGTAGGATAGTGTGTGGGTGGGAGGGTTTCCTCATGAATTCTCTGAGCTGCGCTTTTCCCACCTTTCAGTTACAGTCTGTACTTTTTGTCTATCCTCATTAGTTGTTGTTCTCCTCTAAGTCGGGGCCAAACTTCTCCTATCAAACATAAGGAAAATGAGGCTCCATGACAATGCAATAAAGTGGAAAAACCAAAATTACATGGAGAATAAAATGAGAAACTAGAAAAATGCTTGGTAAGTTATCCAGATTTACCTATTGACTAGTTAATAGATTAATTTAGAATACATGGGTTTTGCCAACTAACTACTAGTAAAACTCCATAACCTCCATCAACCTCAATTTCTTCATCTGTGAATAGAGAGAGTTAAACTTATGGTCCCTGATGTTCCATCTGGGGAAATATTTTATAAAATTTGCAAATAACACTATGAACTGACATTTTTTTGAGGTATGATCTATATTATGGAAAACTACAAATTCTAATAAAAAATATTAAGGGATGTCTAAAATGATAAACTATGATATAAACAGGAATATCTCTCTTATTTCCCTTATTTAAATGTTGCTAAGAGGAAAACAAAGGTGAAATCTAAATTATGCTTTCAAGACAGTACATTTTATTTTTTTAAGATTTTATTTATTCATTTTTCGAGAGAGAGAGTGTGAGTGAGCACAGGGTGGAGAGGCATAGGGAGAGGGAGATAAAGTCTTAAGCAGACTCCCCCCAAGCATGGAGCAGGACATGGGGCTCGATGGGACTTGATCTCAAGATCCTGAGATCATGACCTGAGCTGAAACCAAGAGTCGGATGCTTTAAACAACTGTACCGCTCAGGTGCCCCACAAGACAGTACATTTTTTTTAAAAAATATTTTATTTATTTATTTGACAGAGAGAGACACAGTGAGAGAGGGAACACAAGCAGGGGGAGTGGGATAGGGAGAAGCAGGCTTCCCATGGAGCAGGGAGCCCGATGCGGGGCTCGATCCCAGGACCCTAGGATCATGACCTGAGCCAAAGGCAGATGCTTAATGACTGAGCCACCCAGGCACTCCAAGACAGTACATTTTAATCAGAGATGATTTGAGACCCTACAGAGGCCAGAGAGATGGACCAGGAATAAACAAAAGTGATCTTGATACCATACATTTCCCTAATAAAATATCTTGCTCAAAAATTACACAGACTGGTGAGTGGGTTGGGATAATAATCTCATACATACTTGTATCATAGGGCTAGACATATAAAAATGAACACCAATGACAAAACATTTTCTGAAAGTGAAGACAGAGTTTTCTCTTTTGTATGCATTAGCTATACTTTGGTTTCTTGACTGTGGCAAATACTTAGGGTACATCGAGTCTGGACATATTTTGAACATCATATCTATTATAAAAATGTTCTGTTTTGAAATACTGGTACAGGGGTGCCTGGGTGGCTCAGTCGTTAAGCGTCTGCCTTCAGCTCAGGTCTTGATTCCAGGGTCCTGGGATCGAGTCCCACATCGGGCTCCCGGCTCAGCGGGGAGCCTGCTTCTCCCTCTCCCACCCCCCGCACTTGTGTTCCCTCTCTCGCTGTGTCTCTCTCTGTCAAATAAATAAATAAAATCCTAAAAAAAAAAAAGAAATACTGGTACATTTATGAAGATTTCAACTCCAACTACATGTTCATTAGTTGTCCCCCATGAAACAGTATTCAAATCCTTCAAGAAAATAGGTGTGAAAAACACTTGGTTTGGGAAAATAAACTTGAATGTAATAAAAATATAGAAGGTGTTTCATCATAAGCTCAGTCAGTGGTGTATCTTTAGATTTTCAAGACAAGAACCATTGTCACATACTGTCCCCTTTGCTCAGCCCCCATATTGCCAAACTGGGCTTGTTCCTTTCTATATCCAATTCCTGCTCTGAGGTGGGGACCAGAAATCATCATTGTCCTTAGGGTGCCTTCGTATATGTGGACTTCCAGCTACTTCCATGACAGTGCCCTTCAAGAGCATCTTGATCTTACCCTGGGGAATGCATGGACCCCTTTTGCTACTAAGATTCTTTAATTCTGATTATGCTTTGGTGTTATTTTTGGGTCACCCTGATCTGGACTAAAATATCAGATGACTCGTGATCTTCTAGGCCCCACACAAGATCTGAGAAATCTGTGAAATTTGCTACATATTTTTCAGTATTAGATTTAACTGTTCTTTTCTCCATTGCCATTGTATTCCTTGCATTTCACCATTGTCTTTTTTTATTCTTATGGTCACAGTATACCACATGATCTCTTTACCTCTAATATACTCATACACACAAACACAAACACACATGCATATGTAATATTTTTTATTAAATTTCTCATGTGTATGTCTTAATTTTCTAAATCTGCTTGTAAACTTTGAAGCCTAACTGTGTGTTCATTCTCACAAGCATATAGTGAAACACCTCCATACAACTCACTGAAAAAAGAATAGTCTAGATTTATTGAATCTCACCCTGTGTGAGGGTGTGTGCTAAGTGATATTATCGCCAGTTGTCAGGTGGAGTAAGGCTTTGTTGAAGTAAGTGGCTTGAAGTCAGGCGGCTAGTAAAGACGAAGCAAAGATCTGAACACCATCTTTTAGACTTCAGGCCAGTGTATCTCACTGATTTGCAAATAGAAACCTATCACTTTATATCATTCTGCATATATTTGTATTAATTGAAAGATCAGAAATACAAAGACCACACTTAACTTTGTAATGTTTTTCTTGCTTTTCCTCAATCATTGTGAATGTGCACTTCAGGATTTATGATTTGTTCTATGTTCCAGATATATGTATTTGATCGAAAGTGCACAACCTGGGGCGCCTGGGTGGCTCAGTCGTTAAGCGTCTGCCTTCGGCTCAGGTCATGATCTCAGGGTCCTGGGATCAAGCCCCGCATCGGGCTCCCTGCTCGGCGGGAGGCCTGCTTCTCCCTCTCCCACTCCCCCTGCTTGTGTTCCCTCTCTCACTGTGTCTCTCTCTGTCCAATAAATAAAATATTAAAAAAAAAAAAAGTGCACAACCTAACCTATTAGCTATGTGAATGGTTATCCCCAATGCACTGCATATAGGAATGCTCTGTTTGCCTGCAGTGTCTAAGCATTAGTCAAACTGTGAGCAAGATTTTGCTCCAATCAGGCACAGAGGCTCTTTATTTGCCTTATCAGATTCCTCTATTGCATACTTGTGCTGGGAAAAGACAGATCAGAAGAGGGCCCCAAATCTGCTAGAAAAGAAAAGATGAGTCTGTAGATAAATGAGGGAAAAAAAAGACACAATAGAATTGTACAGTAAATGCCCTGGGGGAAAAACAGGTCCCCAAGGCCACACCCTGTCCCTCATGCCCTTGCCTTGGATATCTTGATTCTGAAGTGTTTGACACTGCCACTCTAATTCCCTCATCAATTTCCTGGCATATCCTATTCCTGGGTACAGAAACTGTAGCAGAAGCTGCTCAGCAGATGTTCCTGAATTGCTCGAAGCAGTATTTCCAACCACCCACTTTGAACTATCACAAAGCCCTCTATGTTATTTCATTCCACCGATGAACAACCATCCTAAAATAAATACATAAATAAAATGCTAGGCTAAAATAAATTAAAGTAGGATAGTCTTTGTCAGGCAGCTTTGGTTTGGCAAACTCTCTGGGAGTGTCTATCCAACCCTGATCTACCCACCCTGATCGGGTGGCTCAAGTTCTGCCACAGGAAGTCTAGGAATCAGATGGGTGAATGATCACCAGGAGCCTTCAAATGCACCAGCTTACATTATCTCACTCTAACAAGGGCATCGGATTCCCCCACTTATCTTCTGTATGTTTTTGTCATAACAATACTTAATTATCATTATACCTTAAAACACATACCTTTTTATTAAAACAATTTGTGTAGCAAAATATCACACTGGGGTCACCCTCAAAGCTCTCCTCTTGGTTAGATCTAGTAGATTCTCTCTTCTGTGTTCCTCCCATAGGACTTCCCTTTCCCAAATGCCAATTGTGCCATTTACCAACACATATTGGGATCTTATGTGGCCTGAATTTCTTTCCTTTGGAAAAAAAGCCTTTCTGGGAGTAAGGACTAGTTTCATTCATCCTTGTATTTTTAACACCAAGACCAATACCTGACACATGTTGGGTACGCTAAAAAGCTTGAATGCACTATACTTGAATTTAGAAGGACTCATGCATCTTAGTGGTACTTCAGAGACTTCTCTCAATTTTAAATGTTTGCTGTGATTCTTAAGCTGTATTTCAAAAATGTGTGATAACTCTGCTCTTCAGTGATAAAAATTCTAGTGTAAATCCCCCAGGTTCTGCAATAAACAGCTGTTCAAAGGGGCAGATCTTTGAGCCTAGTGAATGAGCTGCTCCTTGAGCTTTGCTTATAAAGCTGCTTACCTTTGGCGCACTCCTTGTGTTTCCACTCCTCTTCTGATTGAGATGTGCCAGCATGAACTCTCTCCTCTTATTGATTCCCAGCAGTTAAAAGTTATGCCACATGGCTTGATTTTTTTTTTTCAGTCTTCTGTCCAGTTTGTAAACTTCAGGACAGTACATGCCGAAATTGACTGTCAGTGATATGTCAGTGATAGCTTCATTCACAAGAAATAGGAACAAATATACTATTCTCTACCTTCTGAAATTGGTTTCTTTCTCACCTGCTTTTTAATGTCATTGTTAATTTCATTCATTCTGGAAAAATATATGAGCAACTGTAGTGAGTTTATGTTTTTTTTTCTTAAGATTTTTTATTTATTTATTTGAGAGAGAGAATGAGAGAGAGAGAGAGAGCACCTGTTAGGGGGGTGGGTCAGAGGGAGAAGCAGACCCCCGCCGAGCAGGGAGCCCGATGCAGGACTCGATCCAGGGACTCCAGGATCATGACCTGAGCCGAAGGCAGTCGCTCAACCAACTGAGCCACCCAGGCGCCCGTTAGTTTATGTTTTTGATAAAACATTGCTTACTTCACATGAGAAGGGGGAATTTTCAGTTGAAATATTGTCATATCTTTAACCATTTAAAGATATCTTTGGATAAAATGACATTGGAAAAGATTCCCCACTCATAAAGATTCTGACCATCTATTGACAATATAACCTGAGGCTGAGAAGAATATAAAAAAAAAATAATGGGATAAACTTACCCTTTAATGTAGGAAATACCTAACTAACTTTATTTCTATAGTTGTGCTACTTTATGAAGCAGAGAAATAATGTGTTCATGTTTCTATTTCATTTTGCAATTTAGAGATAGAGATATTAAAAAAGATTCTCAAAGCTCTGGACCCCTCTTAGATTCACTCCCCACCACTCCCCTACTTCTCAATCCCTGCCAGAATGCCATCCTTCCTCAATTGTACATGCTCACACTTTCTAAGACTCTCATGATTTTCAGATTTCCCTACTGTAGGGTTCCTTTCAGACTAGAGTTCCTACCATCCTAAAGGACAGGTAAATTCTACCTCCATCCTATCTACAGCGTCAACTTTACTCACCATTATTAACATGCTTAGAATTTTGAGTTTTCAAAGGCAACGATCTTTCTCATGTTTAAAGTTAAAAAAGGCTCTTTCTAAATGCTAATGTTTCATATACTGGGCAGATTGAAGGAATAGCACTCATCAAGACAAGTGAATACAACTATTAATATTGAACAGTATGGCTTGTGGAACATAAAAAAAAAATACAGATTCATGTGTTTCCCATTTTCCTTTAAGCCTTATTTAGTGAACGAAACATTTATCCTCTCTCAAATGAAATCTCAGCAAGCCCTGTGAATTCACAGCTCAGTCCAAGATTAACAGGCATAATCTGTTTTTCCCTGTAGCATTTCCAGTTTGGGGAAGTCAAGAGAACAAGAGTGGATTTAGCCCTCTCTTTCACTTCTTTCGCCTCTTGCAAATGGGTCTTTCAAGCCCTACCAGGGTAAAGACAGGGGGAACCATGGTCAATGTCCAAGTGTTCCCTCTCATACCTACTGACTGTAGGCTCTTAAAAAAAAAAAGATAATTTAAAATTTAAATTATTAATTTGTAATGCTTGCTTGAAGTATGTCTAATATTTGCTGATTTAAAAAATAGATTATTTAAAAAAATATTATTTCTAAGATTAATTGTGCCAAACATTTCAAAGAAGAAAAAATAGTGTATCTTTCCTTTTACATTTAGTAAACTCTTCCCTTATTTAACTGTCCCCCCCCCCCACACACACACACACTCAACCAGCGTTTCCGTGTCCATTCTCCTCACTTAATTTTGTTCCAGACCTCAGTTGTTTTCATTGCTCTGGCCTTTCTTCCCACAGCTAGAAAATCACTCCCTTTCTCTGAGATGCTTTACCCACATGTAAAACTTACTGGCACATGGCCCAAGAGCAGGTTGGGAGATGGTTTCTCTGATTGAAGCACTAGATAAGATAGGACGAGCCATAGTAGAGTGGAACTAAATTGGGGTGTGTCTCAGAAAAATGAAAATAGATTATATTTAACAGACAGGCAGTAAGGAGCCATTCTACATTCTATTGCAGGAAAAAGTTTAATCTTCTTAGATATTAAACAGAACTCACTGTTGAACCCTTATTCCTTTTATATTTATAAAAATTTACTCTCAGTAATGATGTTAAAGTTCTATTAAAACAAAAATTTTGCAGCCCCCCCCCCAAAAAAAAGTACTGAAGAAAAATCAAAGAACTTTATTAAAAATTTTGTATGATGTCTAGGGGAAATTTTACTTTATTTTATTATTTTTAATATTTGGCTACCATTTGTTTATTATAAAAGGAGAGACGGCTATTATTTACATGATGAGAGATTTCACACCTTCACTGGAATGGGCAGCTTCATGTGATGCCATTTCAATAATGATTTATTTCAGTCTACAAACTTTCCAAGAATGTCACCATCTCTAAATAAGAAATAATCCTTGTCATCTGGAACTAATTTGGTGCCTCCATATTCTGGGAGAACTTTATCTCCAACTTTCATGCTAACTGGTTGATCTCTCCCCACTTTCCTGTAGAGCCCAATCCAATAACTACTACTGTTGCTTGTAATACCTTTCCTTGAGATTTTTCTGGAAGCATAATGTTTCCTTTGGTTACAGTTTCAGCTTCATTCCTTTAAAAACTCGGTGAAAGAGGGGAAGAAACTTTCTAAATATCTGTCCTGCCATGACTCTAGCCACCACAGTTGATACTCTGCTCTGGAGCTGTGGCCACCCCAAGGAGACCCATGGCCCAACCTGTCTAGTGTAATTTTTAAAAGGTTTTATGACATGAAGTAATTTATACAACGTAAATGCAGTTCCCTGATGTTGATGGTAAAATATGTGAATTATAAAATCTAGTTTCTTTTCTATTTTACTGTTATTTCAAAGACATAGAAGATAGATTAATGAGTTATGAGGAATAATTATGAATCTTTTCCTATAATTATATAAGTTCTTCCTATATTACTTTTCTTGACTACAAAACACATATAAATCCACATAGCCATTTATTGCACCCAGAAAAAATTGACATACACACACACACACATCATAAACACATCTTTATATAGTTTATTTAAAACATCAAATGTTGCACTTGTTTTTTTCCCTAAATTTTACCAATGACAAGATTATACTTTTTTCTTATAACCTATAAAAATTTTGAAAGGGTTTAGTCCTTCAGCCTTAGAGACCTTTGCTCATTCGTTCTGTGTCCTAGTAAAAGAAGTATTCTATATTTATTTTATTTTTTTATTTTTTTTAATTTTTTTTAAAGATTTTATTTATTTATTTGACAGAGAGAGACACAGCGAGAGAGGGAACACAAGCAGGGGGAGTGGGAGAGGGAGAAGCAGGCTCCCCGCAGAGCAGGGAGCCCGATGCGGGACTCGATCCCAGGACCCTGGGATCATGACCTGAGCCGAAGGCAGTCGCTCAACCGACTGAGCCACCCAGGTGCCCCAGAAGTATTCTATATTTAAATAAGAAGTCTGAGACCTCAAATAAAATTATATAATTTCTATCTCAGCTTGATTTTTTTAGTTCATGATATTCACTACTTGTTTATTTCATTGGTTTACATTATTAATGTACTATAACATACTATGTGATCTAAGCACTCCTTAGGTGCTGGTTACATTTAGAAACAAATTTACTGTAGAAGAGAATCTAGCAAGGAACATGAGAAGTGGTCAGGGAGAGGAGAGAGGGAGGAGTCAAGTGAAAAAAACAAATGTGTACATTTAAAAAATGGAGAGATTCTACCTCCTTCAAATTCTGCTAATGGCTTAAATGAGATGAAGACAGCAAATTTCCCATTGGGTGTGGCAATTGATAGAGTTGCAGGGGAGGCTGAAGGTGGGAGAAGGCAAACCTGACTGGATCTAATTCAGGAGAAAATGGGATAAGATGTGCACCAAGAATAAAAGCAACTCCATCAAGACATACTTACCTAGAGAGAGCAGAGCACTGGAACAGTATATGGAGGGAGATGTCAGGTTAAGGGAGGGTTTTTATATAATAGGGAGATATAGCATCTTTATATGCTGATGTGAATGTTCTAACAAATGATAAAGGAAAAATTGTGGCTCAATCCTGGAGAATTTTTTCATATAGATGATAATTGAAATCCATCACAAAAGTGCAGTACTTAGCCTTATATATGCAGGACAGTTATTCCATTTTAACAAAAGGAAAGACAAAGTATGTGGGTCTCAGGCAGAGTGGGAGACTTAATGAACCATTAAGATGAACCATTGGCAAGATGAACCATTCCCTTTGGTTGCTTCTTTTTCCCTAGTGAAATAAATCAAGGACATCATCTGTGAATATGAAAGGAAGAGGCTGTGATGGAGAGTGTTTTGACTAGAGAAAATTAGTAAGCCTGTTCACCCATGCTGAGAAATTCTGGTGATAAATTTATAGTGAGATAAGGTAGAATGGTTAACATTCCACTTTGAACTGCTCAAATACAGACATTGAATAAGTGGAGGTAACTTTCAAGGTAAATGTAAGAGAGAGAGAGGGATAGGGTAGTTGAAGATGTATGCAAAGTAAGGATTAATATCAGAAGCCTTGGAATCCTGGATGGAAAGGGAGGACTATGGAGATAGGAGGAAAGAGATGGGCAATGAGTAATTGATAGGCCTGATGGACTGACCGGAGGTCCTCACAGGTGCAAAGAATGTTTAGAACTTTGCTATTTGAATTAATTTTAACACTGCATTTTACTTTTCTATTGACTTTTTAAGGTTTGATTGTATTAACTTTTTAATTAATTTTAATATTTTAGTGATTGTTCAGGGATGTATTATGCATTCTTAACTTATTGTAGTCCATGTAAAGTTTCTATTATAATATTTTATATAAAGTAGAAGAAACTCAAAACAGAGTAGTTTCTGCTTTTCCACCCTATATGTGCCTACACATAACATAATGTGTATATATATGTATATATAAAACATCTACTATAACTATTGTGATATAGTTACATATTTTCTTTAAACAATAATATATCATTTAAATACATTAAGAGATAATATAAATATTTAACAAAATAATTAAGAAATATTTTCCTATGTTTGCTATTTCTGGTGCTCTTTATTCCTTGCTACAGATCTGTGTTACTATCTGATGTTAATACTGCTCATGCTGAATAAATTCTTTGTTTCTTGAAGAACAGGTCTTCTGGTGAGAAAGCTTTTCAATTTTTATCTTAAAATATCATTTTGCCTTTTAAAAAATATTTATTTCTGAAACAGTTTGTTTTCTTTTTAGAACTTGACAGATATTGTTCCACTATCTTCTGGTCTTCTTAATTTCTGATGAGAAATCAGGTAGTTTATACCATGATTTTACTACATGTGATCAATCATTTTATCTCTTGCTGATTTCAGTATTTTCCCATTATTTTTGGTTTTTAGTAATTTCATTATTTTATCTCTAAGAGTAGCTTTCTTTCTAGATATCTTTCTTGAACTTTTGTTAGGTAATTATGGTTTTCAGCAAATTTGGAAAATTTTTAGTCATTGATTCTTCAAAAAAATTTTGATCCCTTATCTCTTTTCTGGACTTCTGTTGATAATGTCCCAGTGTTCATGGAGGCTTTCCTCATTTTTCTCTTCAACTTCTATTTTTCTCCCTTTTCTGGAAGTCAAATAATGTCTATTGGTCTATCTTCATGTTCACTGAACCTACCTTTTGCCATTGTTTATCTGATCTTAAGCCCTTTCCATGAATTTTACAGTTCAGATATTGTAAATATGTTTTAGAAGATTCATTTGTTCTTTTCTTTCCTATTACTCTGCTAAGATTCTCCATCTGTTCCACAACCATATTTTTTTAACTGTTTAGCCAAAAAATAAATTACTCTAAGATTTTGTCTGCTAATTCCAATATCCAAATCATCCATTGAAAATCATCTGTCTGACTTCCAGAATTTATAGCATGTGAGAAATGCTAGAAATACACAACTACCATTCCAAAAATCCTTCTGGAAAGCAGTGTCCTAGGACATTTGCTGATAAAGATCCTATTTTACAATAGTGTTGAAGAGTTGATGAGTTGAAGGGTTTGGATCAACAGAGAAGAGTAGGATTTTTGAAGATATGTAAGGAAAGGGGTTGGTTCTGATGGCATGGGGAGAAATTTGAAGAATCAGGACTATTATAGTTTCCTTTACTTGACTGTGTTTTTGTCCAATATTTGTAATTTAGAAAACTTACTGTTATAATTCCTAATGACTAGTGGACTTCATGACATGGAAACTGTGATCACATTGGCTGACTAAATAGCTAAAGTATTTGAATTCGTAAGCAACAAAGACCTTACTTATATTGATGTCATTGCCCTTAGTAGGAAAGAATGGAGTACTTTGTAGGACAAGCATTGTTTTCAAATAAAACCAATGTAATTTGCTTTGAGAAAGTTATTTACTGACATATATAAATTAATAGCTTCAAAAGTACAGTTCAGAACATGTTTTGTTGAGAAACACTAAATGACATTTTTTGATGCTTTAAATAGATAAATTTCTTTTTTTCTTTTTTTTTTTAAGATTATTTATTTATTTATTTGACAGAGAGAGACATAGCGAGAGTAGGAACACAAGCAGGGGGAGTGGGAGAGGGAGAAGCAGGCTTCCCGCGGAGCAGGGAGCCCGATGTGGGACTCGATCCCAGGACCCTGGGATCATGACCTGAGCCGAAGGCAGACGCTTAACGACTGAGCCACCCAGGCGCCCTAAATAGATAAATTTCAAGTCATTAGTTCACCTAATTTGGCTGTTGTCATTTTTCTCAGGAACTTTGAAATGTTGTGTTTAAAATAAAGAGGAAAAAGAGATTTCTTTTATTTTTTCTTTCAAGCTCGGGTATAATAAAAACAAATTCATACATACGTATGTGGAATGCACATTTGATCTCTCTTCATGAATAGCATTTTATTATAGTTCAAATACTAAATATATTGAATAACACACACAGTCATAATTTCATAATGTAGAAGTTAATGAGGTAGAATTTATGCTTGAGTTGATAGAATAACAAAGTTTGATGACTATACATCAAACTTAAGACATTATACAAATATGTGTATAGTTGTCAACTTCTAACAGGCAATATATTGGTTGATGTAATATGTAAAAAAAAAAAAAAAAGAAGTCTTTCTTATAAATGTATGTAAAAGTAAGACAAGCCCCTTACATTAGAGAGTAGAAAATGTGAATGAAATTTCAAGCTATCATTGTTTATGAAAGGAAAAAAAAATTTTAAAAACATTAAAATTATTTTACTTTCTACCAATGTGTTTAACATATATATATGTATACATTTATTATTAGATGTATGCATACCTGAATATAATATTGTGAACATATATTTTTTATGAGTAAACTTTATGGCTTTAATTATAACCCAATTCATTTTTCCATTTCTGAAAAATGTTGAGCCTATATTTCTCAATACTTCCCTTATAAATTAAACTATATCAAAGAAACAACTCCCAAGACTTTAGGTCTTTTTTTTTTTAAAGATTTTATTTATTTATTTATTTATTTATTTGAGAGAGAGAGAATGAGAGAGAGCACATGAGACGGGGGGAGGGTAAGAGGGAGAAGCAGACTCCCTGCTGAGCAGGGAGCCCGATGCGGGACTCGATCCCAGGACTCCAGGATCATGACCTGAGCCGAAGGCAGTCGCTTAACCAACTGAGCCAACCAGGCGCCCAAGACTTTAGGTCTTATATAAAGAATGTACTCATATACTCTAAGTCACTTTGTTAAAATGGGGAATGTAAATGCTGTAAAAATGGGTAAACTCAGTTGTTAACATTTGAAATGGAACCAAATGAGTGGTAGTATCACATGTTTTAATGCCCATTAGAGACAGGAGAGATATTGAAAAAAACTTGACAACTGCCCTAACAATGGCACTGACCAATAAGAATCAGTTCACCAGCCAATCAATATGAACACATGAACCAATTAAAGAAGATGCTGACTGGCAACAGGTGGCCAGGATATTCTGGTGTATCAGCTGGAATTTCATTCCAAAAGTACATAAGATATAGATTCTCTTTAGAAAAGAAGTGCAAAAAGACCAGGGAGCATACCCAAGAAAGTAATCCACTTTGAGTAATTTTTTTTTTTTTTTTTTTTTTTTTTTTTTTTAAAGATTTTATTTATTATTTGACAGAGAGAGAAAGAGCACATGAGAGGGGGGAGGGGCAGAGGGAGAAGCAGACTCCCTGCCGAGCAGGGAGCCCGATGCGGGACTCGATCCCGGGACTCCGGATCATGACCTGAGCCGAAGGCAGTCGCTTAACCAACTGAGCCACCCAGGCGCCCCGAGTAATTTTTTTTTAAGTGTAGAAAGATATAAGGAAATATTTAATAGGAGTAATCATTCTTAATACTCTATATTGACAGTTTAAGGTTTTGCTTATTGACATCCCTGATTGTCAGGTCAACCTATTTTAAATATATAAACATATATATATATATATATATATATACATATATATATGTACACATGTGCATATGTGTATATATATGTACACATATGAATATATGTATATATGTAATTTTATGTTAACTCCCCAAATCCTGTTTATCTAAACAAATAATCTGAATAGATACTGGCCCAGAGAGAACAAGGGCTGGCTGCAAACAACTGGAACACCTCTGTTAGTATTTACTTATTGAATATTAGCCTAATGCACTATGTATAGTCATGTGTACAAAAAACAATTAAAACTCATGGGATAACACTAAGTGTTATACAGGGGATTATGATGAGATGATGTGGTAGCAAGAGGTTTGATGGCTACATGAGGTCAAGTGGTCAGGAAAGATCTCAGATATGATGTCTTTATAGAATGTTATGCTCAGTTCTTACCAAAATTTATTAAAGTACCTTATCACTAATTGCTGAGGTTATCAAGACCATCACCTGAGACATCACTAAATTATCTTCAGTTTTGAGACCTTCTATTTGTGCATTACCATGAGTTCTGACATTTGTTTAATTGCTTTTAACTGCTCACCTCCTCACCCCTACTGCAAAGCCCAAGCTGGACCTTCTTCTGTGATATCATGTTGGTTGTACTTGCTCTCCGATTCTGGAAACCACCACCTTGCTCATTTGCTCCCAGTTGGTTTTTCATATCTTGTCTGTTACCATTTCTACCTTTATGCTGTAGCTCAAGATTCATGATCAGAATCTCTTGCCTTATATCCTGAAGCACAAATCTATTAAAGTGTAGGGTTCAAAAGTTAATAGTTTGTTTTTTGGGATTTTTTGTTTGTTCATTTGTTTTCTTTTTGCTTTTTTCATATTGAATTCAGCCATAGATTTGTCTTTTATTCTGGGAGTTCTTTGGAGAACCTAAGTATTTTCCCGTTCTTACATGAGTCACACAATCAACTACCTTCTCTAGTAAAATGAAGTATTTACAAGCACTGTTTCTGGCATTCTGTTTTAGAGTTTGTCTTCTTATAAAACTGATGATTTGGGCTTTGATTGAGGACATGTATTTTGCAGTCTCCTTTTAAAGTAACTACCTTCCTGGAAAAGTTCTACTCATTTATCAAAACTACTCAAATGTAACTTCCAATCTAATGCTGTCACTTACTTCCGTAGTAATACTGAGGTGATTCTTATTATGTATTTGCATGGTGCTTTGTAGCTAGTAATATCCTACTTCAGTTATTTCATTGTCATAATTGTCTGTTCACATGTCTATCTCTTCCACTCTTCTGTGCAACCCTAGATAGAAGATTCTATTGCATATTTATCCTTACATACCCCTGTCTGCTGTTGTATGAAGTAGGAAAATCAAGACCATTATTCCTCTTCTTAAGGTTCACTTGAAAGTATATTAGGGGCAGGGGGCAGGGAAGAGTGTTATTTTATATTTGTGGAGATGTTTTTAGCAATAAATGGAAACTCAAATACTAAATCATCCCAATGTGTATAATTGAAATTTCATGACTATCTCTTTTTTCATTGGCATGAAAATTTACAAAGATTTTTTGAGTGTTCAAAGAGTAAGCCTATACAACACCAGAAAAGCTATACAACTTAGCTAAAGCAAGACAAAAGAAAACACAGTAAAGAAACCCAAGGAATGTAGAATAATTGGTCTTCTGGTTGTCAGTGTAGCTTTCCTAGCAGGTAACAGACTAGTCTTTATTATAATAACATAAGAAACATAAGGCTGCGATAAAATAATCTCATGACATATTTTGGCTACCTAAGATCATTTATTATTTGATCCCCAAAATTGTTGTTATTTGCTCAGTGGGAACTTAAAATTAATTACTCCGAATTCAAATTTAAGGAATAAAAAATAAAAGAAATAAAATGTGCCCAACTACTATTAATTTAGTAAGTATTAATGATATGGGTCATGTTTAATTGATACTGCTTTTAAACTTTATTGTAGGAAAAATATTTAATTCCATGCAAGCTTTTACAGCAATCAAGTATTATTCTGAGTGTTCTCGGTAACAAAAGAGGAAGGTAGAGAAGTGGTAATTTTAACTTATAATTTTACCACCAGGCTTGAGGTTTATTAATGGTCTATCAAGATAGTTATGATGCACATTTACTACTTAACAATAAAAAGTACATTATCAGAAAAATAGCAGATACAAAAGAAGAAAATTTATTTTTAATAGAGAGGCAATAGTATTTAGCATTATGAAAGATATGCAGATAATAAGTAACTAGTATATATTTGCTTTATTTTAAGCAGATGATGTACTGCTATTTCTTCTTTTTGGTAATAAAAATCAATGTGTTAGCTATTGAGGGCATTATTAAAATCACAGTAATATTATGTAATGAACTGCATTAGTGTATAATATATCAGATTTTATATATTTATATATGTGTATGTATATATAAAATTATTACTTTATCTTTTTTCTAAAGATTTTATTTATTTGAGAGACAGAGTGAGAGAGAGAGGGCACAAGCGGGGAGGGAGGGAAAGGGAGAAGCAGGCTCCCCCCTGAGCAGGGAGCCCGATGTGGGGCTCGATACCAGGACCCTGGGATCATGACCTGAGCAGAAGGCAGACGCTTAACGACTGAGCCACCCAGACACCCCTATAATTATTACTTTAAAAATATTTACAAGTTACAATTTACAGTCTCTCTATAGTACTGGATGGCTTCAGTGTTTAAAAAATGTTACTGATTCTCCAAGCACTTAACCAAGAAATAACTTCAGTATTGATGAGAGAGGAATTTACTGTAATTTTCTTCAAGAACTTGACTGAATGACATGGAGTCAGTAGATCCATAGACGATCCATTAGAAGTCTGAGTCTTCTAATAGCTGGAAGCATAAACATAATTAGCTGTTAGAAAATCTTACATATTTGTACAAATGATGAACCTACATTGATGTCATCATCACCCAAAGTCCCTAGTTTACATCAGGGTTCATTCAGTGTTGCATATTCTGTGGGTTTGGACAAAGGTATAATGATGTGTACACACTATTATAATATCACACAGAGTATTTTTATTGCCATAAATACCCTCTATGGTCCACCTATTCACCCTAGGATTAGGATAACATAGAATATTTTTTCAAAACAGCAAAACCATACCCTATAAAAATGTATTTTGACTGATAAAATTTAAATGCACATTTGGAATAATTGTCATTTTCTTGTTATACAAAAAAAGGGGGGGGGGGCGCCTGGGTAGCTCAGTCGTTAAGCGTCTACCTTCGGCTCAGGTCATGATCTCAGGGTCCTGGGATCAAGTCCCACATCAGGCTCCCTGCTCTGTGGGAGGCCTGCTTCTCCCTCTCCCACTTGTGTTCCTGCTTGTGTTCCCTCTCTCGCTATCTCTCTCTCTGTCAAATAAATAAATAAAATCTTTAAAAAGAAAAAGAAAAAAATGAAAAATGGCACAAAACAAGAATTACGCTATCAAGCCATGAGAAGACATGGCGGAACCTTAAATGCAAAGTACTAAGTGAAAGAAGCCAATCTGAAAGGACAATATATTGTATGATTCCAACTACATCTACGTTCTGGCAAAGACAAAAGGATGGAGACAGTAAAAAGATCAGTGTTTGCCAAGTGTTAAGGGGTGAGGAGGGTGAACAGGTGGACCATAGAGGGTATTTATGGCACTAATCTGTGTGATATTATAATAGTGTGTACACATCATTATACCTTTGTCCAAACCCACAGAATATGCAACACTGAATGAACCCTGATGTAAACTAGGGACTTTGGGTGATGATGACATCAATGTAGGTTCATCATTTGTACAAATATACATCCCACTCTTGTGGGGGAGGTTGATGTTGGAAGAGGCTGTGGGTGTATGGGGCAAGCAGTAGATGGAAACTCTCTATACTTTCCATTCAATTTTGCTGTGAACATAAAACTTCTCTAAAGCAGGGGCAGGGAGGAATTTCCAGGATGTCAGAGTAAGGAGCTTTATGGTCCTTCTCCAGCTCTAACTCTGTGCTCTATTTGGGGCAGGAATGACCCAGAAGATGAGTTCACCTCCTGCCCACCCCAGCTTTTAGTATGAGACTACATTTTATATAGTGAGGACAGGCTGCCCACTTTTTTCATCCACCCAGCCCCATGAAGCAGACTTACGTCAGTCAAGCATGATTGAAAAGATTGTGTTCCCGTTTCTCCATTTACTCCACAAGATAGACTTTAAAACAAAACTTTTGCTAGAGATAAAGAAAGGTATTTCATAATTCTATATATGTCAATCATCAAGAAGTTGCAACTATAAACAAACATGCATCCAAAGACAGAGTCTCAAAATGCAGGAAGCAAAAACAGACAGAACTGAAAAAAGAAATACATAATTCAACAGTGATCATTGAAGACATGAATACACTACTTCCAATAATGAATAAGACAATGTGGCAGAAGATTAAGAAGGGGAAAAAGTCTTAACACTATAAGCGAGTAAGAGATAAAAGACATCTGTAGAATTCACCACTCAAAGCAGCATAACTCTTCTTCACAAGTGCCAATTGAATATTCTCCAATATAGACCATTTGTAGAACTTAAAAGAAGTATAAATAAACTTTAAAAGATTGAATTTTGCAAAATATGTCCTCTGACCAAAACGGAAATAAATTAGAAACTAGTAACAGAGGGATATTTGGGAAATTCACATATATGTAGAAATTAAATGCACATCTAAATAACTAATGGACCAAAGAAGAAATCATAAGGAAAATAAGAAAATATTTTGAAGCAAATGGAGAGGAAAACACAACATACTAAAACTTAGGGTATAAGGAGAATTTGCCTTGCAAGGAATTAATAGCTCTAAACATTATATTTAAAAAGGAGAAAGGTCCCAAAACAATAACTTAACCTCCTAATTTAAGAAAAAAAAAAAAAAAAAAGAAGAGCAAACTAAACTCAAAGGAAACAGAACAAAGAAAATAATAAAGATTAGAGGAGAAATAAATGAAAACAAGAAAAGTAATTGAAATAAATAAAAAGTCACATATTTATAAAAATCAACAAATTGACAATCCTGAGGTAGACTGTGTAAGAAAACAGAAGAAGAGACTCAAATTGCTAAAATCAGGAATAAAAGAGGTGACATCACTATAGAACTTACAAAAATATAAAAGGATAATAAGTATGAACAACTTCATGCCAGCAAAGCAAAACCAAACTGGAAAAGAAAACACATAAAAAAGGAACAAATACTTGGACATTTGAGCTGCACATGCAGGTCCTATTCTCTGTTGCTTATTTCTAATAACTACTTAGGGAAATTACATGTAAAAGTATGATATTTGGTCCTTGATAAATTCCACTTCTGTCTACAATGACCCGTATGCCATTCTGCTCCCTGTGTAGACTTATTGTTGCCAAAATCACATCTAGTTATTGCTAGATGAACTTAAAGTAGGTTAATAAGGTAAATGTATGATTTGTCACTGAAACCAGGGCATGTTTTGGGGTGTGAAGGTGGTTGCTATCAAAAGTATGTGGACACTATGAGAGCAACAGTGACCATTCCAAGCACACCTATCAGCAATGAGTTTCAAGGCAACCTAACTATGTAATCATTGGTTAACCAAGGTGATGGAAATGTTTATTTAGATGGATTTTCTGATGAAGATAATTAATGTTTTTGAATACCTTATTCAGTAGGCATTGAACCAACCTAACCTACCTCTTTTCAACTAGGAGTAAATGACTGGAGCAAGTCTATGCTCCATGTTGAATAAGAAAGAATTAAATTAATCCTGTATGAATCTAGAGAAATTTATGTACACTCAAGCATATAAAGCACTAAAACAGCACTCCATTACGTCCTCTACTTGCAACAGATTCTGGATTCAGAATCTGTCAAACTCGATAGTAAACAAGTAGACATAGACCTTTACATTTCAAAATTGGTGGCAATACCTAAGTATTTCTTAGCTTTAACTTCAAATAAAACTACCTTCTATCTGCTAAATGTCAGGAATCTTTGAAATTCCTAGTAAAGTCAGATGTTCTTTCAAGCCTGCGTAGAAAAATATGCTTTAAGAGATCATTTTTCACAGTCCTGAATTCTCCAGTGAGATGCTGTTTTCTTCAGATAAAAGCATGTTTTTTTTTTTTCCTAGTAATGTGTTCTTGACCTTAAAATTAGCTTCCTTCAACAAATTTTTCTTTAAGTAATTGTACTAAACAAGGCACAATGAGAACAGAAGTGGACCATACATAGTCATGTGTGGCTTCTATTTCATGTGAGACAGATATAAGATAAACACAACATATCTTTTTCTTCTCATATATGACCAAAGCATTTTTATCCCAGAGATCCTGACATGTGTTTTAATACCTGGTTGTATCTTTCCAAACACACTTCTGAACTGAGCTGCAGCTGGAAATATTTAAAGACAAAAACAAACACACAGACAAAAGCTTTCCTTAAAAATGACAGGTACCTATTCTTACTTTTAAATTTCTTTAAATTTATAAGAAAGTTTTATCAACCCCTCTTTCATGTTAGGTGGGATATCAATTGTGAAGGCATTTGTGAAAGTATGCAAAATTTTTGGCATTTGTAAAAGGATAGACATCTCTTTGCTCTTTGATATTGTAGTTATCTTGTGATAACAATTTTTATTGTTGGGTTATATAAAGCATAATTTTAACCATCCAAATAAATCTTTACTAAATATCTCTTTATGGGATGAATACACTTTAAATATTGTAGTTTCAGAGACGAGCGGGTCATACTTACTACTTTTGGCTGAAGAACATGCATTAATGACTTGAGTGAAGAAAGGTTAAATATCATGTCATGGTTAGTGTTTCATTCCCTTATTGTGTATTTACCAGATGCTAGGGACAGTTTTTTAGGCATTGAGTATATAAAGCCAACCAGAGTAAATTACATTTTAATTAGGAAAAACAAACAATAAGTAAATATAGACACAGTCACAGATATAAATAAAGAGTGGCATTTATAAAAATAAGTTTGAGGATAGACATGGAAATATGGAAACACACAGAGATAGGTGTAAAATAGAAAAATGATTATAGGTAATGATGATTACAGTGAGTAATAAGTCAGTCTGAGAGACTGGAGAAACATGGAAGCTAGTTCTATTATGTTTGATAATTTTTCCTTTTCACAGAATTTTTTTTTCTTTATTATGAAGTTGTGTTGCCAAGGTGAATTACTAAAGAGAATTTTTAAAAATATTACAAAAGCTCAAAGAATAAATGAATCATTCATATACACATTTTTAATTTTTTTTCCAGACTCTGCAAAGATGATACATCCCAGCTTTCTGAAAGTCGTGTGTCTACTTTTGCCTTTCGGTTTTTTAGTCTTTCATTATATTTGTTTATGCCCTACTGTTCTGCCTGCTTCCAGAACTTTTTGACCTTTCCATTTCATTTGTTTTAAATCCTATCTTATACCTAGTTTAGCACTGACCATGTTTTATATTCAATAAATACCTGATAGATTCAATCAAAATGATTTTAATTAAATCCAAAAACCTCATTACTTGGAATGTTATGGAAAACAATTACAGTAAACATGGAAATGCACATAGATAATTTTGTTTTTATTTGTTATGTAAAATATTACTTTATTAAAGTATGAAGGGAATTGTAAATTTAGAATTAATTTTAAGCAGCCATCACTTCAGATTAGTCCCCAGATTTATTTCTGAAAACATGGTGACAGATTAGGCAACGCTATAGTCCTCCTATGAAATAAGTGCAGAGGGGCGCCCGGGTGGCTCAGCCCATTAAGTGTCCGAATCTTGATTTCAGTTCAGGTCATGATCTCAGGTTTATAAGATTGAGCCCCTCGCCCAGCTCCTTGCTCAGCAGGAGTCTGCTTGAGATTCTCTCCCTTTCTGTTCCTCCCCCCAATTATGCTCTCTCTCTCTCTCTCTCAAATGAATAAATAAATGTTTAAAAAAGTAAGTGGAGGGGGCTCCTGGGTGGCTCAGTCGTTAGGCGTCTGCCTACGGCTCAGGTCATGATCCCAGGGTCCTGGGATCAAGCCCCGCATTGGGCTCCCTGCTCCGCGGGAGGCCTGCTTCTCCCTCTCACACACCCCTTGCTTGTGTTCCCTCTCTCACTATCTCTCTCTCTAATAAATAAATAAAATCTTAAAAAAAAAAAAGTAAGTGGAGAAGCTTGTCCTTTGATTGCTTGTTTACTAACTTGGGACACAAAGCCTGGATTGCTCAGTCTGCAGAGCTTTGGATTCTTAGTCTTTAAGATGGGCTGACACTACTGTGGTCACTCACAGAAGTCAAAAATATGAAGAACCAAAGAATAGCGTCCATAATGTAGTTGAAGGTGAAAACAATGGAATCTTATGTTCTTACTGTGTTTACTCTTCAGGATTTAAATGATAATGCACAATTCTTTAGAATAATATCTATCCTGCCATGCACGGAGAGGTGGAATGTACAAAAATTAAAAACCCATTTGTTACTGGAAATCAACAGGCATGAATAACATCCATCAAAAGGAGAGATGCGGGATAAACCATAGTTGGCAGAAATAAATAATCTGCACAGATTGTTAATGTTTGTTAGTAAATATTTAGCAGTATTATTTAATTTGCTTAATATTTATTTTTTACATATTTGAGAACACCAAATATAAACAGAAATGTCAATTGAAAGTTTATATGTTAAATATAAATAAGTTGCTTATAAAGAGTGTCTCAGCTTAAAAAAGGAAGAAAAAGTGTACCATTAAATAGATATCAATATTTTAGGAAATCATGGAAAGAGATAAGAAGTGCTTTTTTTTTTTCAAAAATTGATCTTTTACTAGACTTAAAATTATAATTCAGTGTTGCTTTTATTTTGAGAACTATGACAGTAGCATTGATTTGACATCTTGCTCAAGAAGTTCAGCTTTATCCCATAAGTGGAGGCAGTGATAGAACAAAATGATCGCATAGCAATTTAAAATTGGTGAGTTTGGGAAAGGAAGGGGGAAAAAAGGACTGCAAATGGGAAGATAAAGGAGTTGAGACAGCTGAGCATACCAGCCGATCACCTTCATTTCTAATCTTATTATAGATTTTTGCTCTGAAACGAAAATCCTAATGAAACAAAAAGCAAGCAAAATAATGAAAACAAAAACCACACATTTCTCATTAGACTAACAGAAGTTTAGCATTCCTTTAGAAAGTTGATAAGGTGCCACCAGATCTAAAGGCAAAATTTCTACAAAGGGATGTATAAGTTACAAATGTGACTTAATCATTGTTTTCATATTAATAAGTGGCTAATGAATCATTTATAGGTTTTCATGTATGTCATACATATGAACACCTCTGTAACGGAACTGTATGAACATATAATTGATTCTAGAGAAGAATTTTAAGTGGCATCAGTAGACCTTAATATCTGTTACTGATCACATATTGCACTATTTAAATTGTTTGCCTAATAGTACTGTTTGTGAACAGAAGACAGATCTCCAGTAAAGAAAAAAACAGATCTGTAATACTGAAACCAGTATGTTGGGGGTAAGTTATACTTTCTCAGTTTAGAGAGAAATTAAAACATTTATCTAGGATGATCTCTCTGCATAAGACAGATCTCCCCACTTCAGGAAATAACCCTCAATCACAATCATTGTCATATATATACTGAATATTTCACAGGAATTATTTAAGATAATTGGATATACAGCAACATTATTTCCAACTAATATCTGAAATTGAATGTGATATGTGGAAGATAAATAATACTTCTCAGAGAGCTTAGAAATGATACTGTGCAATGAATCATGGAACACTACATCAAAAACTAATGATGTAATGTATGGTGATTAACATGACAAAAAAAACTAAAAAAAAAAAGAAATGATACTATGTTTCCCTGGTTGAAAATCTTTGCAGACCTTCTAGCTTATCTGACATGAGATAGATGCTTACTGAATGTTAGTCCCTTCATGTTACTTGCTAAATTTTGTATGAATCTCAAACTTCATGATATCTGTGTCCTTCAGTCTTATTCCTTTATGCTCTATTCACATAGTCCAAAATACTGAGCTTCTTGTATCTGTTCATTTGTGTATTTATTATGCAAATTATGGAGCAGTCATGTTTCTGAGATCATGCAAGTCTCAGAATATAAAATGAACTACCTCTGTCTTTAAGCTCTCATGATCTGATAAAAATCTGAGGGGAATTACTGTTTTTGGATCTTATTTATACATTTATTATTTATTACATTTATTATTATTACTACAAATTTATTACTTAAAGGAGAAGCTGAGGTAGTATGTTGAAATTAGGGAATCAGGAGTAGGTGGATTGAGGAGAGGAATGGACTTTTGCAGTGGTATTTATAAGTAGTGAGAGGGTGTTAAACATTAAGAAGAATTATACCTAGCAATGTAGAGCCAACTAGAATGAATAAAAAATAATTTCTTCAATGTAGTAATTTGCATTTATTAGCTTACTGTGCCAGATTTGTATGAAATCTGTTAGTTTGTATGTGATTGTTAAATATGGGAATTATATCAGAATAGCAATGAAGTATGTTGATTTTCAAGTGATTTTCACCAGGCAGAGTTAGCCAGCATTGGACAAATTATAATTTTAATTAGGGCAGAAACCACACAGACAGCCAAAACATTCTTAGCACTGTTTTATGACAGGTAATACCAAGTACCTGCAAATGAACTCTCTCCCCCAAATCTAGCACCCAAGCCTTGTTGGTCTGGTATGTGCTTCTTTTAATTTCAGCCTGCAACTTAGAACTTCCATTTCATTTGCCTTGTTTCAGGGCTCTAAGAAACACATTGCCAAGATTTCCACTTTTTTTTGCTTTGTTTAGTTTGAATTTCTGCTTTAGCATTCTCCAATGTCTTGGAGAAGTTCAAGTTACTTCATATATCAATTGTTAGTGTGGTAGTGTTTTGGTTGGAATTTTTCTTAAGTTTGAGAATTTCAAATTTTCCATTCCAATTCCATTTTGCCCATAAGCTTTGCAGCCTGAATAACAACAGGCTACATCTGAATTGCAAACAGCAGTAGTAACTCAATCAATGCCTCTATGCTCTTTTGATCCACACTCACATATGATTTAGAAGTATCTGCAACTTGTACTCATGCAGATTGGAGCTTATAACAAAAGCCTGAGTGTCACACTCAGCAGAGGCATTTAGGATTTTTATTTTACTTTATTTTTATTTTATTTTAACAGATTATGTCCAGACACAGTGGTGTGGCCTAAGCCATTTGAGAGACAGTTACTTCTATTGATCATTATTTGAAACTACTCATGACTGAAAGACAAAATAATCTTGATACCTGAAGAATACATAGTCTTGGGGCGCCAGGGTGGCTCAGTCGTTAAGCGTCTGCCTTCGGCTCAGGTCGTGATTCCAGGGTCCTGGGATCGAGCCCCACATCGGGCTCCCTGCTCCGCGGGAAGCCTGCTTCTCCTTCTCCCACACCCCTTGCTTGTGTTCCCTCTCTCACTGTGTCTCCCTCTGTCAAAAAACAAATAAAATCTTAAAAAAAAAAAAAAGAATACATAGTCTTGGGTGATGGTAGAGAAACACTCTAATAAAAAAGGTGGTGTCCCAATGAGCTCCATCATGAAATGGAATTGCTTTATGCAGGAATGTGCTGCAGGACAAAGGCAATGAGGTGCTCATTGTATACATGAGCAGGATGCTGACTTTGGAACCACCTGAGGAGCTGCTTGATCCTATTTCCACAGTGGATTTTAGTTCTCAGTTTTTCAGTCTGAGAGGTTTTTTCAGGAATTTATTTAACAGCAGAAATGAAGGTATCTTTAAAGTGGAGTTTAAAAAAATACATATAAACATATATTTAAGCCCCATATATTATATTGTTCTTTATTGAACTTTGGAAATATCCTTTCTCTAAAGACATATTCTCTTTTATCATCTTTTATCATTTGCATGTTGACCCTCAGTTTTGTCCTCTACTATGGCTTACTATTGCATTTCTTTTTAGCTTATTAACAATAATAAGATACAGGGGGTGGGGGGGAGACAGAAGTTTAATATCTCCCAATGGAGCTTATAATACACCTTCAGTAAGTGATAGTCACTTGAAAAATATTTTGTTCCATATCCAATACGTTCATGCACTCATTCTAGTCATATCCTATTCCACGGATCACTACTCTCCACCCTCCATAAATTGTTCAATATGAAATTTAGGGATTGCAAATGAATAAGAGATAAAACAATTAATTATTCATTAGACATTTCCTATTAGATTTTGGGAATACTGAGAGGTTAAAGAAAAGAAAGAAAACACATATTGACCCTAAAAATTGAACCTGTTACGAACATACTATGAGTTGTGGACATTATGATTAGTTTCACCAGCTCTAGTAATCTAGCATCCTGTGAACATGAAAACACTAATAAATGAGTCATTTATTTTTCTCACGCTGCCACATGCACACTGACAGAGAGTTTTTGCCATTATTCTTTCTTTTATTTTTTTTTTAATTTTCTTTGCACACAAAATATTGAAGGAGATATCAGAGCTTGACCAAGAGTTCATTTTTTTCTTTTGAAGGGATAAGACAAAGTCAATAGAACTTTTCTTATAATTAATACAATTACAAATCTAACTGCTTTGATATAGTTGGGCAGAGCAACAGTGATCTTACCAGAATTGTAAGAATGTTAAAAAGTTTTATATGCTGATCATAAGCCAACACATACTGCAACATGGAAAAGAGAGATGTATTTGGGAGAGAAAGAAATTCTTCAACTATTAGACTAACTGTTTTAGTTGGGCAAAGAGCAAACTCCAGAAAAATTTAATAGGACAAATCAATATATTTATTTTCCAATTTAACACTTTTTTTAGTTGATCATTTTACCTGCAAAAGAAATGCATCTCTTTTGTTATGATGCATTTGGCATTGTAAATCTCCAGATATAGTATAATTCAGAAGTCATCTTTTTTTTTTTTTAAGATTTTATTTATTTGACAGAGAGAGACAGCGAGAGAGGGAACACAAGCAGGGGGAGTGGGAGCAGGAGAAGCAGGCTTCCCGCCGAGCAGGGAGCCCGATGCGGGGCTCGATGCGGGGCTCGATCCCAGGACCCCGGGATCACGACTGGAGCCGAAGGCAGACGCCTAACGACTGAGCCACCCAGGCGCCCAGAAATCATCTTTTTCTAAGACCTAGGTCTCAGAGCATTAGCTACCAGAGAGACATTTCCATCAGACTCTTTCTGATTCACTCATGTGAATGCTGTTCGCAGCACCCAGGGACCTCATCTATATGTCTGGTTCCATTTTTATGAACTATAAAAATTTTGCATCAAACATGCATCTTTAAAGCAGCCCCAGTTTGTTTAGTCGTTCACTGCTCTTTTATTGCAGTATGTATAATATATTTCAGGGAAATCTGATAAACTAGCAAAGGGCATTTTAATGAATTGTCCAAAATATTATGTTTATATTACACAGAGTCTCTAGAAGATAAGTAAAACTTCTAGTTAGTGACTATAAACAATTTAGTGATTTCTGTGAAATTATATTCTTATTTTCTTATACATGGTAAGGCAACAAAACTCCATTAATGTGGGTTATATTACCTTGTTACTCAAACTAATCTGAAGTTTACTTCCTGGACTTCTTGTTTAAAAAATAATTGGGAATCTAAACTCTAGAAATATTGATTTAAAAAATTAAAGAATATCTATTTCTGGCACATCTTTTTCTATTTACTCTTAATTTTTTAAAGAAGATGTGGAGTTAAAGATCAAAAAGCAGCAAATAATGTTCTTTTAATAACAGCTTTCCTGAGTTCTACTCTAAACAACGCATAATTCTTTTTGAAGTATACAATTCAAAGTTTTGTTTTATTTTTTTTGGTAATTCACAGGGTTGTGCAACCATCACCAAAATCAAAGTTCAGAATATTTCTGTCTGCCTGAAAAGAAACTTTGTACCCATTACGGTAATTCCCCATTTCCTCTAGATTCCCAGATCCAGTAATCTTTGTAGCTTTGCCTATTCAGAACATTTTCTATAAATGGAACCGTACAGTAAGTGGTCTTTGGACTTTCTTCTCTCACTAAGCATAATGAATGTTTTTTAACATTCCGCCGTGTTGCATTTCATTCATTGCATTGCTGATTCATATTTCATTGTATGGACCTATCAGTTTTATTTATCCATTCTTCAGTTGACTACTATGAAATATACTACGGTTGTCATGCCTCTAAGTTGTGTGTGTGTGTGTGTATGTATCTCTTCTTTTCTCTTGGAGGTGTACCTCAATGTGGAATTGCTAAGTCATATGGTAATGCCATGTTCAACCATATTCATTTTTGAGAAACTGATTACTTCCCAAAGCAGCTGCACCATTTTACATTCCCCAGCAATGTGGAAGGGTTTCTATTTCTCCATGTCCTTCACAACACTTACTCTCGCCTGTCTTCTCTATTACTACCATTGTGTGCTGTAGTATATCACTGTGGTTTTGATTTGTGTGTCTCTAATGACTAATAATGTTGAGTATTCTTTAATATGCTTGCACACCATTTGCATATCCTACTTGGAGAAATGTCTATTAAAATTCTTTGCCAATTTGTTTAAATTGGGTATTTGTCTTTGTTATTGAGCTGTTATGTTTTTTGTCTTCCAGCGACAAGTTGCTTTTCAGATTTATGATTTTCCTCATTATGTGGATTGTCTTTTCATTTTCTTGATGGTATCTTTTTTTTTTTTTTTTTTTTTAAAGATTTTTTATTTATTTATTTGACAGAGAGAGACACAGCGAGAGAGGGAACACAAGCAGGGGGAGTGGGAGAGGGAGAAGCAGGCTTCCCGCAGAGCAGGGAGCCCGATGTGGGACTCGATCCCAGGACCCCGGGATCACGACCTGAGCCGAAGGCAGTCGCTCAACCAACTGAGCCACCCAGGCGCCCCTTGATGGTATCTTTTGAAACACAAAGTTGTGGTCTTTGATATAGTCCAGTGAATCTACTTCTTTTGTTTCTTAGCTTTTGTTGTTCCTAGTAAAAATTGCTTAACTTTAAATCACAAGGATTTATTTCTGAATTTCTTTCTATTAGTTTTATAGTTTTAGCTCTTACATTTAGAAAATTTATCCATTTTGAATGAATGTAATTTTAGTTGGGTGTCCTCTCTTTTTTCTTTTGCTTGTGGATATCCAGTTTTCTCAGTATCATTTCTTCAAGACTATTTTCCCCCCACATTGAACTGTTCAGCATGCTTGCCAAAAATTAGCTGGCTAGCCATATGTGTAAGAATTTATTTGGGGACTCTGAATTTTATTTCATTGATTTATCTATCTTTATGTCAGTATCACATAGTCTCAATTACTATAGCTTTGTAGTAAATTTAGAAATAAGGAGGTTTGAGTCCTCCAACTGTCCTTTTCAGGAATATTTTAGCTCTCTGGGCCTTTGCATTTCCTTATGAATTTTAGGATCAGCTTATATTTCTGCAAACAAACAAAACAGCTGGGATTTTGGTAGGAATTATGTTGAATTTGTAGAGCACTGTTGGGAATATTGCCATCTTAACAATATTAAATCTTTCCATCTTGATTATGGGTGACTTTCCATTTGTTTAAGTTTTCTGTAATATCTTTCAAGAATGACATAGTTTTCAATAGGCAAACAATTATTTTGTTACATTTATACCTCAGTATTTTATTATTTTTTGTGTCATTTTACATGAGGATTTAAAAATTCCATTTTTTGGAATATTTATTGTTAACATGTAGCAATAAACAATGTGAGGCACAAGGAATGCTTTCACGACTGCCCCATATTCGTCTCTGATTGCTCCCCAGTGCTTGGAGCCTAATGCAAACAGCCCTGCAGACCCCCAGAGTTGTCTGTGTTCAAAGAAAGGGAAGTCTTTGCTGACTCTTTTTTTGGTTTTCTGTATCAAACTTCTAGGTGCTAGCTTTAGCATGTATCGTAAGGCTACCAGTCTCTCTTAATTGCTCTATAGTGATTGCCATTGTTGCCAGCAACACTCAGGCAAGGAGTTCTTTTTTTTTTTTTTTTTAATTTTATTTATTTATTTGACAGAGAGAGACACAGCGAGGAGGGAACACAAGCAGGGGGAGTGGGAGAGGGAGAAGCCGGCTCCCTGCAGAGCAGGGAGCCCGATGTGGGGCTCGATCCCAGAACCCTGGGATCATGACCTGAGCCGAAGGCAGATGTTTAACGACTGAGCCACCCAGGTGCCACAAGAGCTCTTAACGCTCTGTTGCAAATAGTCCTGTCAGGCAGGCTGCAAAGGTCTTGGTCCTCCCATCCAGTTGCAGGGGATATGGTCAATCCTGTGCTAACCTTGGACTGCCCTGCCTATGTCACCCTATGAGTGAAGGCTGGGTGGATAAAGTGAGATGTGCAGATTGGACAGAATTAAAAATACCAGGAGCCTGCTTTTCTCTGAGTAAAACCATAGCCCTTAAGAAGATACTGTGGTGAGAAAGAGCACACACCCCCTGCCCCATCTGCTAGACTGCATGAGCCCGCAGAGGAGTGTTCTGGAGACAGCTTTAATAGCAGCAGTATGGTGTGGAGGGTGGTGAAGCAGCATGCTATGAGTCCCATGCCAAAGATTCTCACTGTATTCAGCATGATTTAGGAGATTTTTTTCAATGACTATATCCCTATTTGCTGTATGCCCTTAGGACAATTTCCAGAGATTTTAAATGATTGATTTTTAAGTTGTTATGCTGAGGAGAGTATCTACCAGGCTTCTTACTCCATCATTTCAAGAGTACCACTGTTTCCCCTGCTCTTCTCTAGGCCTTATTTCGATAAACTCTGACACACTGACAAAATTGTCAGGGCTGATTTCACACCCACATTTCAGTTGGGATGATTTCCACACAGCAGGCACAGAGAGTAGAATTCTGTAAGACATTTCAGAAGCGGCAAAACTTTGGAGACAGTAAAAAGTCAGCTGTCCCCAGGGGTTAGGATAGAAGGAGGTGAAAAGACAGAGTGCAGAGGATTTTTAGGGCAATGGAACTACTCTGTATGATATAATAATGATGGATACCAGTTGTTACACATTTGTCCAAACCCAGAGATTGTGCAACACCAAAAGTGAACCCTAATGTAAACTCTGGTCATAATGTGTCAATGTAGTTTCATCAGTTGTAACAAATGCCCCATTCTGGTGGGGATGTTGGTTCTGGGTGAAGCTGTGCATGTGTCGAAGCAGGGGGTATATCGGAAATCGATGTACCTTTCTCTCAGTTTTGCTGTGAACCACTAACAGCTCTAAAAATATTCTTAAACTATAGGCTATGTCTAAATAAAGAATCATAGACAAATATTCATAGCAACTGTATTTATGGTAACCAAAACTGAAAACAATAAATATCTGTCAATATGTGAATGGCTAAACAATCCATAAAATGGAGTACTACAGAGCAATATGAACTACTGATATATGCAACCACATGTATGTATCTCAAATAATTATTCTGAGTGAAAGAAGCCAAATGTCCCCCACTTCCCCCAAAATAAATCAAACATGATTTCATTTATATAAAATTCTAACAAATGTAGAATAACCTTCAGTGAAAGGAAGCATATTAGTGATTGGGCCTGGGAGCTGAGGAGGTACTCAGAGTGATTACATTCAGGGCATGGGGGAGCTTGGGCATGAGTGATATGCTCATCTCGATTATAGAATGGCTTCATTGTGTGTGTGTGTGTGTGTGTAAATATGCATATAGCTATATACATGAATATAATACACACTTTAAATAATACCGTTTATTGCATGTCAGTTGTACCCTGTTTAAAAATAGAACAACAACAAAAAAGCAGAGGGACATGGGATATTTCATTAATGTTCTCCTAGATTCTGAGCTCCCTCTTTGCCTAGAGAGAAGCAATGGAATTAACCAAATGTCTCTTTTTTTGGCTCCCTAAACAGAAGTTGAACTATCCTCTGGTTTCCATGATCTTGAAATAAATTTGCTATATTCTGCAGAGTGTGGGGCCCTAGAGTTCTCTTGATTTTGCATAGGCCAGCCAGATGACACAGATGAAGGTTAGAAAATGACAGGAACTTAGGAAAGTCTCATCACTGCAAACTGAGCATTGGTTCTCAAATTAGAGAAATCAAAAAGGTGGGAACGAGCCTTTGGCATTTTTCTTCTTCCAACCCTGTTCCTGCATATGAGAAAGCTGTAACTTGGACAAGCTCATTATTTTAATCAGTATCACAGAAGTACTTAGAAAGAATTGTTAGTATACCACACTTCCTGTCCTGGGACACAGGTCCCAGTTCACACATGAGGGTACCGAGAGAATGACTGCCATCAATTTTGTTCTGTCATTGACAATGTCAACTGCCAGCCACCATGCCCTTCTATGAACAAGAGTTGTGCTTTGTTTCCATCAATGAAAAGAAATTTATGGTGTTGAGTTACGTTGGGAAGTAGGAGGGGTTTGAAGTCAAAAAATGCCCTGAAAAGAAGTGGTGAAGAACAAATGAAGGGATAGTTGGAGTTATCAATACTGTGTCCAGAGGATAAATGAATGCTTCATTGATGGGTCTGACCAAGACCCCTGAAGGACAGATGATCAAGTTGAACCATTCCACATTCTGAAATCTTCTGAAAATTCTCTTTAATTTTCTGGGACTTGACCTGATCCATCAGACTTTGGAAGTTATAGATGGCCCTGCCAAGTAGAAATCTATAGAATGTGGCACAGCCCTAGATGTTACTTGAAAAAAAAAAAAAATCACTGCCCCCTGAAGGACAAGCATTTGATGAAAAACTTTGACTGGTTTTATGAAGTGGAACATGTCTGTCAGAGACCAAGCCTTCCTTCCTCTTTTGCTTGATGGCAATCCATGGGGAGGCATCAAGGTCTTGGGAAGGCTTTGCTTATGTACCAGGAATCCTGCGTACAGGGGCCACATGCTCACCTTAAACTCCTCAAAAAAGCATAGCAAGACTGTGGCTGTAACACAATTATTTGGCATTCAGTAGAATTTTATATAAAAATAATGCATTCAGAATCAGTGTTCCATATTTGGAAAATTGAGCTAAACAGGAAGAAATATTTAATTACATAACTACTGGCTGCAGAAAATTGTTACCGTCTCTGAGCTTGTAGTTATTACCATTGTACTGATAATACAGAACAGCATGAGATTTTGAAAGTGTAATGGGGGAATTCTCACAAATTAGCTCTTAACTCAAGAGTATTTCAATTGTATTTCCCATATACTCTAAGTGAGGTAATTGCTTATTTCAATAAAATGATTTAGTAATGTCTTATGAATTTTTTATTAAATTGTTCCTATAGATTTAAATACCAGTCAGATCTTCCTAGTTAGTTATAGGTTTAAATTTCTTGGCAACTTTAAGAATTAAAATTATATCATGCTTTCCTTAAAAGCCTTCGAAATTTACACTTGTAGAATGTGTGAATCAATGATACAATATATGTGCAATTAATGTTATTCATATAGTTATGCAGTAAAATAAAATAAAAAATAGTCACATTACATTTCATTGTCAGATACAGATTTCAATATATAAATTTTAACATTTATCTACTACAAATCAATAAATTCTGCAGTTGATTTAGATAAAATCTAATTAAATTGTTTTAACTGGACAAAATAAACTTCAGGTAATGAGAAAACATTATATGGAATATTTGAAAAGTTAATGGAAATATCTAATGATTTTTTCTACCTTAAAATATGATTTTTTAAAGATTTTATTTATTTGAGGGAGTGAGCACACAGAAGAAGAGAGAGAGAGAGAGAAGCAGACTCCCCACTCAGCAGAGAGCCTGACCCGGGGCTCGATCCCAGGATCCTGAGATCATGACCTGAGCCGAAGGCAGACCCGTAACCACTGAACCACCCAGGTGCCCCAAAAGTATGATTTTTTTTCCCTCTAAATAACTGGATGTTATTCTGGGAGAATTTATTCTATTCTGGGAGAATTTTTTTTTTTATTTTATTTGTGGATTATGTAAAGAACGTATAAAAGGATACAAGAGGAATTCTCCCTCTTCTTGCTGTCTAGACCCAACTCGTCAGGCATTTAACAGATACAAAAAACAACAGAAGGAGACAAAATTATCCTTTAAAACTATAAACAGACTCTGGGAAGACAATGCAGAGCAGTCAAAGCCTCAACTACTCGATCACTGTGCACACATCTTAGCACTGTCCGATACTCATGAGATCCATGATAAATGTAGTTAGCCAGAAGTATCATTCTTCTACAGTACAGAAATCACTGTCCATTAAGTCAACAAATGGGCCATGCTACGTTTAAATGAATGAATGAATGAGTCAGTAAATAAATAAATCAGTAAACAAATAAAAAATTAAAGAGAAAAATTATTGGTAAGGCATTCAACCCTCATCTCTTTTTTTTTTTTTCTGCCTCTTGTATCATGAGGCTTCTGCTTAAGTATAGGTATAGTATCAGTTTTTAGACTCCTACATGTAAATCTAGAGACAGCATTTAAATAGCCCCTGGATGGACCATGGAATTTGTACTAATTAAGCATAGATGCTCATAGTGTTTGAGTAGAGGAAATAGCTCATTTGCTATTTAATATTAAATTAATTCACATCTGTTATATAGAATATATATAGGAAAGAAGGAGAAATTGTGATCATAAATGATGACTATACATATATGGGTTTATGTATGCATATAGATGTATATTAACATATATCAATTTAAGTTATATGCATAAAATCAATATTGAAAAATTCAAATTCTCAGCATATGTTCCTTCTGTTCACTAACTAGAGAAAAACCTACTCATATGGTTTAAAATATTCAGATACACTCTCAATGACTATAAATATATTTTGCTTTAAACATTTTTAAAATTAATCACAAAATTCTTTTATACAACAATATCCCATTCTAACTCACCATTTAGTGATTCAGACCTGTGTTTTGAATACTCAGTATTACAAAATTCCAGTTAAAAACCTAGCATGTGAGTGAATTACTCAAAAATTTAACTTCTGTGTTTTATATGAGCAATATTGCTTGCTCCTTTTCTGTGTGCAACTCTCTGGAAGAGTTAGGGTTTTTTTTTTCCCTTAATAAATAAGAATACTTTAAAGAATGGTGAATATTAGTTCTGAAGAGGAAAAAACAAATATTAAAGGAGTATAGCTACTGCCAGTGAGATTTTTAGCCATGAAAAAGCCAAGAGGTATTTTGAAAAGACAGCGTGATGAAGAAAATGGGAATAATTAAATAGGAGAAAGGCGTATGAAATGATGATTTGTGAGTGGCCTGCCGAAATACTCTGTGGCATTCTTTTTTTTTTTATTATTATGTTATGTGAATCACCATACATTACATCATTAGTTTTTGATGTAGTGTTCCATGATTCACTGTTTGCGTATATCACCCAGTGCTCCATGCAGTACGTGCCCTCTTTAATACCCATCACCAGGCTAACCCATCCCCCCAACCCCCTCCCCTCTAGAACCCTCAGTTTGTTTCTCAGAGTCCATAGTCTCTCATGGTTTGTCTCCCTCTCTGACTACCCCCCCCCCCGCTTCACTTTTCCCTTCCTGCTATCTTCTTTTTTTTTTTTTATTAACATATAATGTATTATTTGTTTCAGAGGTACAGGTCTGTGATTCAACAGTCTTACACAATTCACAGCACTCACCACAGCACATACTCTGGCATTCTAAGAGCATGAGTTAAATTGTTGGTTTTTATAATATTTCTGATGATTGTCTTCTCTCTTGATAAACAAAACAAAAACTTGATTATATATTTATGTTTAGATTTTGGTAGTGGGATTCCACTCAGTGTATTGGGTTTCATTTTATAATAAGGTGAAAATTTAGTGGAAAGTCATCAGTATAAACTGCAGGTCTCTGATAGAATATGTCTTCTCCTTAATTACACTTACCACGGGCTTTACTTTAAGTCTGCAAAGCAAGTGTCACAAATCTATTTCTATGGCTGCATTGTTTTGACCCTTAGTTCCTGTGTTCCCATTGATAACTGTGCTGTCTGAGAACAGGAAGTCCTCCTCCTCTGCTGCTTGGAATTGCTCTAATTTGTTCTGGTAATGGGCACCAGATGTCAGAGTATAAAAGGAAGCTGGACCAGGCAAAGAGATTGCCGTTCTGACCTTCTATTGAATTCCAGAGCTCTTGCCCTTTTTTGTCGTCTGTGAAAAGCAAATATTCACAAACATAGTGGACGAAGTGGGACAAGCAGCCTCCCTCCTGTGGAAGCCGCCACAGCAGAAGAGACGTGGCTGCTTGGCGCTATCCTGGAAGGGCGACATCTGCCACAGTTCTCTAAGCCATCTTTCTTTTGGGGGCCGGTGGCGGGGAGGCAGCAAAAAAAAAGAAAGGAGGGAAGAAAAGAACCTGTAACCCCCACATCCACAGAGACTTCCCCTATGTAATGACTGCTACTTCTTCAAAATTGCATTCACTCAACTGGGTCTTTGGCATCTTCTTTTTAGTAAAGATGAGGAATGGGTCTGAGGTTTTGTTTTCCTTCTGCCTTTTATTTTTCAATAACTAGAGGGCTAATTTTTTTTTTTGCTCCTATAATGCATATGTAATTTATTGCATTTGTCACTCCATTTGTCTTGGTAAAACGGTTTAAATCTGGAAAAGTCTCTACAGAGTAAATCAAAGTGAATATAGTCGATGCCGACTGCTGCGGGTAAGAATACAGAGTGGTGATAAAGTCCATCAGCTAGTATGGGGTTTACCTGTCTGAGCATTTAAATCGCATTTTTGTCAGCTGATTTTCTACAGGTTCCCAGGGTTCCATGCTATTCGTTTCCTATTTGTAATGAACTTCATATTCTAAAATTTTCAAGTGGTTGTTTTTTTGGTATAAAAGGGAAAGTTCTGTTTCCAAGTAGTGTTCCTACAGCAGACATTTTTGTTTTCTTTTATAGAGGTATAGTTGGAGGAAAGAAATGCCATCCTTTACTGGAGGGGAAAAAAGGCATTTTGCTATTCTCAGGAAAAACAGGTAATAATAGAAAAAGGGAACTGCTGTTTACTCTGTTTATCGACCCTTTTTCATCCAAGCAGCATCTAATAAAGTTTGAAATTTCAAATAAAGATCTAAAATTATTTAAAAATTATAATTATCCATTATTTTCTTAACAATGATAGCAATGAAAGAATTTAAGTTTAGTAGGAAATTTGAGGCTTATGCAAAGGTTGCTGTCCAAATAAAATACTGTACACTTGCTTTTAATTAGGCTTGTCACAGTTGCAGTTTTCCTCTTTAACTTTTTTCCCAAAATGTCAAAAGATTCAAGTATATTTTAGTTTCTCCTGAGGTTTTTAATAATTTTATAATGTGATTTTTTTTTCTTGCAGTAATTTATTCTATTTAAAATGTCTCTGAGAATAACAAAGCTTCTCTAAATACAGATACTAAAAGCTTCTGGAAAACACAGTTATCCCTGTTGGTATCCCTGATTCTACTCATTGATAATGTAAATGTTGTAAAATTGTGAATGTTAAGTTACTCATTCAGTGTACCCCCACGACATCCAGCAGCACATTCAGGAGTTTGCTCAGCATTGGCCCCGTAAAAAGACCAACCCATGTGCAGGGAAACATGACGAAGTGTCAGGGCCCTGGCAGGATAGGGACAGAAGCACAGTTCTCAAAGCCTCCTTCCCTATGCCCGTGTAGCTTCCTTGACCTCTTTAACACTAACATCTTCTGATCTTTAACATAAGACTGATATTTCTTATTTGTAAATATTCACATGATGTATTTGAGAAAGCACTTGGAACATAGTAGACACCCTAATAAATTTTATTGGAAAACATATTGTATTTTAGTGCATTAGATTCGTGCTCTCAGCCTATTGACTGGATTTGTACCATTAATTTTGCAAACTTGATAAAAGATTTAATGGCTGTAAATGTTATGTATACGATTACTTATTAACAATGACACAATGTTACACCCTTTCTTGACACCTCTTAAAGCACATTTAATGGACTGAATTTAAATGTCCACACCCAGAGGTTACATTGCCTCTTTGGAATTGCAAAGAGAAAATGGAAAAAAAAAAATGATACCCTTTCAGTTTTAATAGCAGACAGAGCTTCCTGGATCCAAACATTTTGCATCATTTTAGCCATAAGGGAAAATCCACTGGAATAAAGTGAACCTGTGGTATTTCTTCCTAAGCTCACATTTGGACTCTTCTACTTCCTCTGATTCATCTGTACCACGTCTGCCTTTCAGACAACACAGCACTCCTGGAACTGACTGTTCCTGGCCCATGCTTTTCAGGTCTTGCCAGTACTGGCTGTTGATTGGGCAACTGGTACTCATCACCCTGTATTTTAGGCTCTTTACTCTCAGATAATGATTATTTTGAAAGGCCTTGCTGTCCCAGGTTTCTCTCACTGCAACAAACACACCAAATGCAAGGAGCCCTGCTTGCTTTTTTGAAGAGAACATCCATATATTGAATATGCTTTTACGATTTGCCTCATTTTTCTCTCCCATTAACAATCACTTCTGTTGGGAAGAAGAGAACCAGAAGAAAAAAACCTAACTCATATAGTAAATGTATTGCAACTAAATAGATCTATTTAGAGAGAAGCCATGGATCTTTAAAGCTAACATAGAAACAATGGAATAATCTCCTCCAGCCCCATCCATGTTGATGTAAAAGTTGGGTATTCATCTTTTCTGATGGCTGAGTAATATTCCATTGTATATATGGACCACATCTTCTTTATCCATTCATCTGTTGAAGGGCATCTCGGCTCTTTCCACAGTTTGGCTATTGCAGACATTGCTGCTATGAACATTGGGGTGCATATGGCCCTTCTTTTCACTACATCTGTGTCTTTGGGGCTAAGCAAAATAAGTCAAGCAGAGAAAGTCAATTATAATATGGTTTCACTTATTTGTGGAACATAGGGAATAACATGGAGGACATTAGGAGAAGGAAGGGAAAAATCGGGGGGGGGGAATTGGAGGGAGAGATGAACCATGAGAGACTATGGACCTGAGAAACAAACAGGATTCTAGAGGGGAGGGAGGAGGGGGATTGGTTAGCCTGGTGATGGATATTAAGGAGGGCACATACTGCATGGAGCACTGGGTATTATACGAAAACAATGGATCGTGGATCACTACATTGAAAACTAATGATGTGTTTTATGGTGACTAACATAATATAATAAAATTAAAAACTACAAAAAAAAAGAAACAATGGAATATAATGCATAGATTTACACCCATACAAAGATGCTAATTTTACTCGGTAGTATCTTGGGAAAGTTTTAAAATAACAAGGTCATTATGGTAAGGAAGTATTTGGGAGGTGGCAGAAGGTCTTTCATTTAGAGAGAGTGCTTTTATTTATCATCTGCTTTTCTCCCCTAGTGCCACTTAGTTCAATAGCAATCATGAAATGAAAATTTTGTCTAAAAAATATTAACCATTGTTTCTTCGCCCTGGCTCATTATAGTCCTTTACCTCTTAGTTAATTGAAAAAAAAAAGCAAACATGGAAGAGCAGTAAACATAACTGATATGTGAAATTGCATCTGTATAACACTGACAAAAACACAGCAGTTTCTTCTGTTTCAGCTTCCTCTGCTTAAGCACAGAAGATCAACCATTAGCATTGATTCCTGAATTCTTAAAAAAAATAAAAATAAAAAAGATGAAACTAATTCTAAAAATATAATCGCTCATTAAAACTGAAAAACTCACCATATTATTTGTGTGTGTAGGAGCAATCTGATTCAGGACTTTTCTCTTATAAATAATGTACATAGCAGAAGGCATTGGTACAGATAAGCAAAGTGATGGAAATTAACTGCCATTAACCCTGGGTAGTGGAATCAACAGTGATTTGGGATTCTGGATTCAGCTATAAAAACCACTAAGCATATGCTCTTGAACACATTACTCGAGATCTCTGGTGGAAGTTGCTTCATATGAAAAATGAGAATGTTAACAGTCATCCTACCCTTCTCACAGAATTTGTTAGGATTCAATTTACATAATTGATGCTTTGACTTTCTAAGTTTTTTAAAAATAATTTGTTTGGTTTCCATAGCAATACTAGTTTTATATAGGGGGATATTTTATTTGTGGATAAGTTTGAGATAATGCACTTAATTAAAAACTTATTTATTATTAAAGCTGTCATAGGGAGAACTTTTGTCAGTCAGTAGATTAAAAAAAAATCAATTTCTCTTTTTTCAGTAGGAAAATGTTCCCCAGTTAACCTGTACTTAACAATTACCATCTTTTCTTTTACATAATACTTATTTTTCAAACCCTATTTCTCATTGTATTAAATGCTCTACTTCTTTCTTTTTTTTTTTTAAAGATTTTATTTATTTATTCATGAGAGACAGAGAGAGAGAAGCAGAGGGAGAAGCAGGCTCCCAAGAAGCAGAGAGCCCGATGCGGGACTCGATCCCAGGACCCTGGGATCATGACCTGAGCCAAAGGCAGACGCTTAGCCATCTGAGCCACCCAGGCGCCCAATGCTCTACTTCTTTCATTCTCTTTTCTGTAGGCAGAAATATTCTTATGATTTGAGGACTCTCTCTAAACAAACACATACAGAAATCTCTCCCACGGCAGAATAATGATGGAGGAAATTAACTACCATTGGATAAAGATTTTTTTCCCCTCTCAGAAGGCTTATTTATAATGCACTTTTATCATTATGAAGAGTTATAATAATCTATTAATGTTTACTGATAATGGTTTTATAATCAACTCAGATAAGGCATTAACATACAACCAGGAAATAATCCAATATTGCATTTTGGCAATCATTTTGACTCTAAGACAAATGCATGGTTTTGTTGGAAGATGTGAAAGATGACCTATACCTTATGATTTTAAAATAGACACATGATATAGGGGGAATAATAATAATGCCTCTCCCCACCTATCACCATGGAAATAAACCCAGGAATGGATATGTAAGAGTTGCATTCCTTTTCCAGAATTTTCTGGTTTGAGTTCCTTGTATTTTTACAAGTTATTTTAAATTTTTTTTAATTTTTAAAATTTAAAATTTTTAAAAGTCATTTTAATTTTCTTGCAATGACATTATAAGGTTAACATGGATGTAATTTGTGGCAATCTTTGTTCACCTTCTCATACACTCATATACACAAAAAAAGACACATATTCCTACCTGCAGTAAAAGAAAATGGGCACAGGGGCGCCTGGGTGGCTCAGTCAGTTAAGCGACCGACTCTTGATTTCCACTTAGATCATGATCTCAGGGTCGTGAGATCGAGCCCGCATCAGGCTCTGCGCTGGGCATTGAGCCTGCTTAAGATTCTCTCTCTCCCTTTCCCTCTGCCCCTCCACCTCCCAAAAAAAAGAAAGAAAATGGGCACAATGTCTGCAGAAACAGAGATAAAATAAAGAGACTTCTAATTTGGATTCCCAAGATAAGGTCAACTCCACCTCTTTCTCTCCCTCATGATTAGTAAGTTACTTAACCTTGTCCTAGTTGGCTTTCAGTCACTAGCAAAGGGAATCCTGAACTGTTCATTTCTAGACAAGAAACTCTGCTGCATGCCTGGATAAACAAATATAAACAGGCCTGACTTCTAAGTGTTACGTGCTCATTAGAGAGATTATTTACAAAGATTAATTGTCAGTATATACGTTCTTGGGTAAAAGATAAAGGGAACAACTTTGTTGTTTCACAGGAATTAGAGAAAGCCCTGAGTCAGTCAGGAGCCTCCATGGAAGATGTAGGATTTTATTTAAGCTGAAATGATGTGAAATATTAAGATTGGATAAAAAAATTTATCTTATTCTTGAAGTCAGGACACTTAGGAGTGCAGTCTAATAACAGTGTAGAAGGATTAGGGACACTTCACAAGGATTCCATGGCAACCATGGCCTCTGCTGTAAGGAAAGCCTGAGGGAGAGAATAGTCTTTGAAGAGTGGATTGAGGAGGAACATGAGTTGAGGTCACTGGACGTCTCCTCAGAAAAGATGGGCCTCTGTGGAGTCTTAAGGATCTCTGCATAGTCAGGGAGCCATGGATATTTACCTTAATTGTGAAAGAAATGGGAACAGGGACCATCTCCTGGAAAGGTACTGATCAAGGTACTGTCCAAGCCACTTGGACAATCTTGACTCTTTGAATATGAATATGTAGCCTGAGTTTGCTTTAATGAAGGTCGTTCAGGATCATCATGGTTCAAAGCCAGGGTGCGTGCAGAAGGTAATATACATTGGTTAGAATAGGCCAATCAGGGCAGAGGGACCCACATGGGACCAGGTACGGCAGGTCCAAATGGAGGAGGGGGACTCCAGAATGAGATTAGCCCTTTTGATTAGTCCAACTGTACTAACCAGGGTTATGCCACTGAATTACTGAGTGCCAACAAATCAGTTATAACTCATGTCTCTCATTTCAAATGGGAGATTCTGAACTTTGTGTTATCTCAAAGAGGTCTACTTGTAATATTTATAAGTATTAAACTTTCTCATAGTATATTCCCATTTGTGAATATGCCCACATATAATTACCAACATGATGTATACATGTATATAGTAATAGTAGTGATCTACAAGAGTTGGAATTATGGGTTATTAGCACTGTATTCTTCATAGTTTTCTGTATAAGAAGAATGTTTACAGTAAATATATATTATGTTTATAGTCAGAAAATATATTTTTCCAAATCTGGCAATAAAATTAATCTTTTGATAAACAGAACTATAATTAATGGTATGAGACTGATGTCTTGAGTTTGCATTCATTCATACCTATGTCTTCCAGTAACTTTAGAGTAGGGATTCTCCAGCATCTCACAATAACACTCTATAAAATTCCGGTATGTTATCTAGCACTTAGTAGGTTCTCAATAAATATCAATTCAATCTATTTCCAAATCAAACTGTATTTTTAGATATAACAAGTTGCTTTTTTCTTAACTTTAGGTTCATAGCTTGAAATTGCATAATCAAAATTGATATGTCCAAAATACGTAGAATCCATTTATTTCTTCTATGTTACTTCACGCAAAATTATCACTCCCAGTCCTCTCTGCAGCAGTGACTAACATCTGGAACAGGCTTTCTCTATCTTTCTGCATTATTGGAACTGCCATTTCAAATCCCATCTAAAACCATATCTTTTTCTTTCTACTTCTATTATTGCATCCCATAATTGCATTATTTAACTCTGTGAAATGTACTGGGATATAGTTTTCTATGAAAATGGCTTGCACACAAATACAATGCAGCAGCATACTATTTTGAAATTAATTTCCTAGAAATGACTGTCCCAAAGTTAGAAATAATCTTGTGTTTATTAGTATTCAGCAAACCAGCCTAATGCAACACAAAATATTTTAAAAGATAGATTTTTTAAAACACTGGAAAGGTGAAAACAAAAGACACATTGCTTAATCCGTAAATGCTCTCAATATAGTGTTATGTTGATGTGTCTGTGTTCTGGCCACATACACCAGATAATCATTTGGTACTCAAAGATAGATCTTCTAATTCTGGACTAAGAGTACTTAGTTTTGAGAGAAGACACAGAGAATAATAGAGTCTCCTTGTATTCCTTTTATTGTTATTTCTACTGTACTGTTTGAATTTCATCCAAGATAAAGAAATTGTTTTCAAATCATTAAATTTGTAATGTGGAAATAAACAAAGATGATCCAAATTAGAAAAAAAAAAAAGGCTATTCATTCAGAGCTTGCTGCAAGTACGTCTGCCACCATCACTTGCCTAAGAGTACTGAGATGCCACTGAAGTGACTGGAGAAATTAAATTTCTTTCCTTAAAAGGAGAATTTTTTTCTAGTCTTTGAAGAGTGGATTGAGGAGGAACATGAATTGAGAGCATTTAAACTCTTGCAGAACCTTCGATAAAATATAAGGGACTAAACCATTAGTAGTGGAGAAGAAGAGGGTTAGGTAGCTTAAAATAGTGCTTCTCAAATACCAATGTGAACATAAATGCACTACGGATGTTAAAATGCAGATTCTGTTTGGACAGGTCTGGCAGAGGATCCTCACATGATGCGCTTCTGATACTGTTGATCCAAAAACTAAACACTGGTATTTGAGCAGCAGAGGATTCTGAAACAAAATTCACTGATAAAATAATCTATCAAAACATGCACAAAATTTTAAGTGAGACAATAAAGTGCCCTTATAATAACTACAAAATGGAGAAATAAAGAGAAAGCTAATTGTAATAAAATATTAGTTTCAGTATGAAAGTATTTGGATATGACCAAATTAGAAGACATATAATCATTTTGCACCAGTATTTAAAGTCAGTGTTATTGTCAGCTACAAATACAGACAGAAATAAGCATGCTGTTTTTATAATAAATAAAAGCTGCTGTGTTGCCATTATTGACCTATCTTTGCAAAATGTTAAAAAATTTTGAAAATGTTCTAAATAACATTATCATCTTCTCTCAGTTTACACAGGATTTGTATTTCTAAAGTATATACACTTTCTGTGTGTTTAAAATCATGCAAAACTTTATGTTTATATGCAAAATGGTATAAGTTTCAAGACTCAAACATTATAAACATATATGATAGGTGTGGAATGTTCTATATACTGTGCAGGGCAGAAGAAAAGTCTTCATTCTTTGCACTCTAGACATGGAATATCCATGGCCCTGTTCAAATATTGTATTATTCTGCATTCCATTCTTGGCCTTATTTGTGGAGACTTTGTTTCCAGGTTTTGTTTTGCTTTTGTTTTTGTTTGCTAATACAAACAAATTGCAAGGAAAATTGTGAGCATGTATGTATTTGCTTGTAGCAAAAATTGCTCTGTGAATGTGACAGATATTGCCAAATTATTCCTGCAGAGTAGCACCAATTTATGCTTCCATTATCAAACACTTTATATTTAGAGGACAGCCTTTATAGTGTTTTCTTTTATGTGTTTCCTGCTCCTGGAGCAACCATGCCAATCAGGTAAATTGATGCTGAGAAAGGACTCGGGACAATTGGGATACTGAGCCATGTGAATATCCAGAGAAAGGACATTCCAACAGGTTAAAACAACAAGTGCAAAGCCTCTGAGGTGGAAACATGCTTGGTGTGCTTGAGTAACAGCGAAAAGGCGAGGGGTAGGCTGAGTGAAGGAGGAGGGGGCATGGCCCGAGTGGAGGTTGTAAATTAGGCAAAGCCAGGTCTCTAAGGTCTTTGTAGGGTTTGAAAAGGACTGTGGGCTTTATTCTGCATGCATTGGGAACCTAATCACTTTGGACTTCATCATTGGTCTAAACAACAACCATCACTCTTACTATTTTTTTCTAAAGTCATCAAGAGTCTTAAGAATTTTGCTTCTGATTATGAAGTTATAGGTCTTTCTTTTCAAATTAATATTATTTACACTTACAAAATCTTGATTTTATTGTTAAAAGCAAATATATCTTGACAATATTTTTGTCAACTCCAGGTAACCAACAATTCACCCAGAAACTGTAAAGACTCTTGATAATATAAAAAGATATATTTTTGGATCCTTTTTCTTTTTTTTTCCCCTAGACATGTATATAACAATGCAGTTTGTTTAGTTTGCATAGAGTTAACATAAAACTATGCACACCATTATGAATATTTTATTTACTTTAAAAATAGAATATTTGATACATGCAACAGAATGCATATTATTTTTGTAATATTTGAGAAACAAAAATATAATGAACATCATTAATTTACCACATAAGTTAAGAAAGTATATTACTGATACTCACTGGGAGTTCCTTCTAATTCTCTTGCTCACTACAATTTTTTATCATTTCATATTTTCCTATTAGTTTTACAACAAATATTTTATCTATGATAAATATGATTTTTATTAATACTTCTATTGAACTTGTGGGATATGCTATCATACTACATCTTGCTTTTTCAACTTAATATTAAATATCTAAAATTCAGCAATGTTATGCCATGAGTTGACATACTGCCAGTTTAGTTTCCACCAGTAAAAAAAGTCCTACATGTGAATCAGTGAATATGTTATGAAAAATTAGTAAGACCACTTTCAATAAGTTTTCCCCAACTTTTGTCTGTTTTAGATGGTCCGTAAATACCAAACACCTATCAATCAGGGAAGTCCTTTGCAATGCCTTACTAAAATGAAGGAAGCCAGATCTGCTTATGTGAGGGGGTCTGCAATTTTAACTTTCATTCAATGTCAATTTAATTTCAGATTCCTTCCCACACCCAGTTTATGGTTTGTACAAATTACAGCATTGATGTGTTTGCTAGGGTAATGATGATGATATGTCATTAATTCCCCAGAGCGTATCGTATTTTCTGAACACATGGTGTAGGGAAGGTCACATTGAATTCATCCATTTTGCACTACTAAAAATAAGCTATCACCACTAAGCTGCCATAATAGAGGAAGGATACAGAGCAAAACTGTGAGCATACTATCATGAGGATTATATTTATGTCTTCCATAACTTATCGCAATTAGTTTGCACTTAGATAACTTCATAAAATGTCGTTGTATTAAATTTTGATAATTAAAAAAGTAGGAGAAAGAACAGGAACATTGACTAATAAAGTGTTCTCACTATATTAAAATATCTCTATGCTTTGGTAAGAAAAAGACAGAGTGACTATTTGTCACTTGGGCTTTCAATCCCAACAATAGCAAGTTTCCAGCTATGTCCACAGGATGGCTGAGATTCTCTACGGGTCAGAATCTAAGTAGCTTATGCATTAGATATATATAATGTAATGCAACGCAGGGATTTAGGAGATCCTTGCTGGCTTAAACATAGATCTGATCTAAGTTCAATAAAGAGAGTTTGTAATGGAATATTCACATCAAGGTGCCCCAAGAACATGAGTTACTGCAATTCTTACTATATGGGTCATAAATGTGCCCCTGTTTCCCCTAGAGATTAAGTAGTAAAATTCTTGTTCAGATTTCTTGAAGATTGAAGTGTGTGACATTGGGATTACACTGTTCCTCACATCAGAAGTTTCAGTCTTGGCCTCCACCTTACTCCTCCCTCACTCAACTTCAGACTTCAAGGATTTTCCAAAAATAATAATTCCATCCCCAATTTTTGAGAAAATTGGAGGTTATCAGATACCAGCAAATGAGGATATAATAGGAGACTCATTTTAGGTGTGAATGATGTAGCTTCAAGCTGTACTTCTTCGTGACTGTAGCGTGATACAGGCGGTGTCCATGTAGTAGTAGGGACCCCTAATAGTCTTGTTGCTGTTGGGGGTCTTTACTTTTCATTATTTGTTCTGGTCTTCCTTAATATGGGAAAGTAGGTAATTAGACCAACTCAGCACTATTCTGCTGTTATCCATGCAGTGTCACCAGGGATAACTGTTTTGAAGGATGATAAGACTTTTGCTCGGTCATGGGTACTGTGGACATAAACAATCCTTGGGCTCCTATTTTATGATCGTCAAGTTTAGTTTTATACTCAGGCTGCCCGGTCTCAGCATCTGGATGTCTTTTGGTGCTCAAATAGGGAAAGCCTACAATTTGCAGATACGCCTCTGCTGATATCTCCCTGAGTACCAAGGAGAGCTCAAGTGTGACTCAGAGGTAAGGGAAAGTATCAGTTGAACTACAAAGCCAACAGAGACCAGGCGGAGACAAAGATATGATTGAAATGGTGCCTGGTGTTTGGAAGAAAATAGAACGACTCAGGTAGAAATACAGTGTATCTCAGAAGACTCTAGGTGGTAAGGGTATTTATCCCCCCAGTCCTAGTTTTGAGTCTGTGGTCAGATATGGAGGCTCAGGCTCTGGAGAGCATGGTTAAAGCAGATCAGTACTTGCTTTTATATTTTTTAGATAGGACCAAAGAAGCTTTTAGTAAAGGACTAAATACTAATAAGGAGGCAATATCCTTTTGGGTACTCTACCCAAAGGCTATAAGTTTTCCACCCTGACTGCTGGAGACATGATATATTCCTGGCCCTGTGTGAGTCCTGTGCTCCTTGTGGGTGACTGTTTTCCTGGCATTAGGAAGTTTCTGCTCACATATATTCTTAAAATCCTCAGCTAAAGATGCATGAGAACCTCCAGTCATAAAACTGGGCAGTGTTAGGGCTTACCTCAGTTTTCCCCCTCTCTCAGATATCACTATCTTGGTTGCCTGATGTCTGACATCTGAAAACCTTTGTTTTATAGATTTGTCCTTTACTTTTAGTTGTTTCATGTGTTGTCAACCCAGCTTCTGTTACTTTACTTTGAAAAATGTCCTAGAACAGAGTTTAACATATTGCTATTTTGGCCTTAAAACATTCAAACCTTGAATTCTTCCTAAGTTTAATAATCTATGTTATAAATATTTTTAAGAGGAAGATATATCATGCCTTTGGAAAATAAATGGGAACATACTATCCAAAAAATCTATTGCTAATACCTGCTTTTCAGCATGTATTTATTTTCAATTCCTTCATGTTCATTTTAGGTTAATTCATTATCATTTTCTTTCTGAAATATATGAATACATACATTTAATTTTAAACATTCAATTTTTGACTTATTTCCTTCTTAGTTTTGTACACACATATACATTTAAATTTTCAATATAAATAATTCATGTACCTAATTAAATTGGTAAATAAAACAATAAGAGGTAGTCCAGAACTGCACATTTATAATCCTCTTAGCTATCTATAACATGGATTGTCACCAAATGGTTTCCAATATTTTATATTATATGTTGTTTATATGAATCCTAATTTTAGATTATGAATAAAATACGTGGGAAACCTATGTCTTTGTTTTAGTAGCATAAATTTAGAGTTTATTTTTCTGTATTATCTTTAGTATCCTACATTTTCTTCCCTGATTATATTCCTCAATAGTATTATATGTTTCAATAAACACCTATCTTATCCTTGAAGATAGTCTATTAAAATATTATATGTGCATGTATTTTCAAAGTTCAGCCTAAGGACAGAGAGAATAGTACTTTAATTGTTCAAATATTTAACCCCTAGTCTTTATGGAAGAAAGGAAGGAAGGAAGGAAGGAAGGAAGGAAGGAAGGAAGGAAGGAAG
>NC_058416.1:10503868-10564288 GCF_002201575.2 Neomonachus schauinslandi
GAAGGAAGGAAGGAAGGAAGGAAGGAAGGAAGGAAGGAAGGAAGGAAAGAAGATTGATTTAAGAAATAATACATGCACTACATCATGAGGAAGGTGTTACTTTAGCCTAAGCAGTGGCTCTTATGTAGGGATTTTGCCCTGCAGATGACATTTGGAATGTTTAGAAAATATTTGGTTTTTTAACTAGGGAAAAGAAAAAGGTGCTGTTGGCATCTGGGATAGTGGCCAGAAGTACTTCTGAGCACTTGATAATGCCTGGGATAACACTCACAATAGAGAATTATTCAACCCAAATGCCAATAGTACCCAGGTTGAGAACCCTGGCATAGAACAAATAAATTGTAGTTTATAATCAGTTATAAATACAATACCAAGTGATTAAGATAACTAGTGCTTACATGGAATTTACAGTTTAAAAATGCATTTAATATCCTTAGTTTATGTATTTACTTAGCCTTCTAAAGTAAGTACTATCTTATTCCTTAACACTGAAGTAATATTACAAAGAACTGTAATCCAGACTTAGTTGAAAAGAAACAAATTTTTGAATAACATAACCCACAAAAATCAAGTGAAAGAAAAATGCAAAATTAGAATGGTTCTAGATCTATGAGGGATTTAACTTAGTTAAATCACTCCCAAGAATGAAAATTCTATTACCGTGTAATTTCACAGGCAAATTCTTATAATCAGTTAATGTAGAAATAAGTTAATTCTACATGATCTTTTTCTGAATCCTGACAAGGAGAGAACACTTCTCTATTCATTTTATCTGATCATTATACCAATACTGTAATTCAATTGCATTATTTTGGACATTTTCTCAACATTTAAAAAAATTTCTCTGTGAACTTCTTTTTAAAATAGAGAGCAACCTTGGGGCGCCTGGGTGGCTCAGTTGGTTAAGCCTCTGACTCTTGACTTCAGCTCAGGTTGTGATCTCAGGGTCCTGGGATTGAGCCCACATAGTGCTCACTGCTGGCACAGAATCTGCGTGAGGTTTTTCTCTCCCTTTCCCTTGGCCCCTCCCCCTGCTTGCACATGTGTGTGCACTGTCTAAATAAATACATACTACATACGTGTATAAAATCTTTAAAAAATAAATAAAATAGAGAGCAGTCTTACTCTTTTAAATAAATTTGTGTTCCTATTTAATCATTGGAAAGCATCTATATACAAGGTTTTAGTGAGTCAAGAATGTTAACTGCTAGCTTAAGCTCACAACCTGATCATACTTAAAACAAGGAAATTAAAAAAGTGATGAAATATATTAATGAAATAAATTAATGTTTTGTATGATCAATATTTTCACCATGTTTATTCTCATCTGTTTATATATATTATGTCATAGCCCTCAGTATCTGGCTTAACTTACAACTATGTTACAGTTCTTTTGTGAAAAACATGGTCAAAAATTATATACCTTTCCAATTTTTATTTTAATTGTCAACAATAATGTTAAAGATAAAATATGGAAATCCAAAACTACATCCCTGGTTGAAGATCAAATATATAACTAAAGAAAATCCTGTATTAGAAATTTATTTCCTTATACAACCTCACACAACAATGATGACAATATTAATAAAAACACAAACAAGATCAGCAATTCATTCTTCTTGGTTTGTGAAAATTTACATTTTCTTCACTACATTTGGAAAAATCTAAGTAATCTTCCAACTGTTATACTGGTTTTTGGTAATAGGCATTCAACTCTTTAATTGCCCATTTATGTAAAATCATTTGGTATCACCCAGCGCAACTGTTTTTAATAGGCATTCAATTTTAATCTTGCTCTGAAAAAAATATTTTTAGAATTCTGCGTACCACATGCACCTATCATGGTTGGGGTGAGAAAGATAAAATACACAGCAAATTTAGGAATTAGATTTAAGAAAGAATTGTGGGTGTACTTATTGGCATGTGGGCCTAACTAGAATCAAATAGAGCACAAGCCAACTTGGGTTTTGAGAGAGTGTTAATGTTAAATGTTAATGTTAAAATGTTAAAACATCTACCACAACCACTCTCAAGCCAGCATAAACTGTGACTCTTTAACACTTAAAATGTCCCTTTGATCTCCAGGTGACTAGAGGCAGGAAATGGGCTGAGAAAGCTGCTCAGCCCTGGGAAGGTATGTTCTTCAATCCAATTTAGACACAGTCCGGGAGAATAATGGATAAGAAGAGACTGCTAGATATGATGCCAGTATCTACAGAGAAAACCTGATTGGTGATCTACCTCGAGGACAGAATTAAGATCTAACCCTGGAGCATTTCCCATCTCCAGAGTAAGGCTCTTGTCATGCCTGCATGGGAAGGTTCAGAATCACTACATATAAGTGACTGCTTTGTGCACCTATTATTCTTTCCAAATTCAAGAGTGTACTGTGGGCTCTGTATCTATCCTATCATTGAATATTGTTTCTTTGAGTTTTGAAGAAACTTGTCTTTCTAGTATGTAGGTCTCTTCACCAAGAGGAGTCACATTTGAACATGATAAAAGAAAAAAAAAAAATAGATACCACTTAGCCTTCCTAGAATTTGAACTGAAACACTGTAACTGGATAAGAATTTTGCATTGTTTCCTAGAGGAATGAGTGAATGTGTCTGCATATAATAGGGAGAGGAATCCAATTTCGTAAGTACAGGTAGACAGGATAGACAGCCTGTGGTAGTCATTAAGACTATCTGATATTGCTGGCTCTCCTTCTAGGAATCTAATATGATTTCACTGCCCTGCTCCATTGAAGACCCATAAAGTGTAAGCAGAAGTGACATTTGTCAGGTCCAGGTGGAAATTTAAAGAACCAGTGAACAACCTATCAGTCTTTCTTTACCCAGCCCTGACAACAGTCATCAATTCAGTATAGTGTCTGCCTTGATAACTTGAGTTCTGGAGTAAATGTAAACAAAGCAGAGTCCCAGCTACCCTTTATAAAATGTAAGTTTCAGAAAAAGAATCATTTGTTTAAAGCCACTAACATTTAACAGTTTTATTTATTTTTTTTAAACCACAGCCTGATTTAATCTATCTCAATAGATACAACTGTTTACTGAAAATTACTCACTTAGCCCAGGGTGGGTGGGGGGGAAAGTACATAGTTTTATTCAACGCTATTTTCTATGTTAATTAATTCAGGCATGAGTCATAGTCCAGTATGACTTTTTTAATCCAGAATATACCTCTTTCATTATCATCACATGCAGAAGAAACTCTTAACATAGGACCCATTATTTTTTGTGGTTCATATTAAGGAAAATACAGTCATAGTAAAGGGAAAATTTCACCAGAAGAGGCACAGCATAAAGCACTGTGGACTCGAGTACAAACAAGCGTCCCTGATCTTCTGTACACCACAATTTCACAAAAATATTGAAATAATACATTTTGCATATTTTCCCCCAGTGACAATGTTGTTTTTAGACATAGAAACTACATAGATAGAGCATTTCCCATTTAAGTGTGTTTCCCAGTGAGAAGCAATCAGTGAAGCAATTGTTATCCTGTTGCAAAAATACCTACCAAGAGAGTACAGTGCAAAAAATATAGCTTGCATTGTAGCTATCGATTTTATTGGTGAAGAGAACAACTACTATTCATCGGTTTAGGTTAGAAATACTTTTGCTACAGATTTTTTTTTTTTTTATTTGAGAGAGAGAGAGCATGAGAGGGGGGAGGGGCAGAGGGAGAAGCAGACTCCCCGCTGAGCAGGGAGCCCGATGCGGGACTCGATCCCGGGACTCCGGGATCATGACCTGAGCCGAAGGCAGTCGCTTAACCAACTGAGCCACCCAGGCGCCCTGCTACAGATTTTCTTAACATGAAAATGTTCTTCTTGGGATTTTCTAGATGTATTGAAATGGAAAAAAGTAAGTGCTTGGACATAAATCAATCTCTACAAGTTAGGTTGCTTCCTAGGAACTGAACCTATTATTTATAATATATAGTGAAAACAAAAATTTAGTAAGATCAAAACAGTTACGAGCAGTGAAGCTAAATTTACTTTATCAAGAGACGATCAGCTTTTTAATTAAAATAATTTTATATATTTCTCCAATAAAAGCATATACCAAGTAATATTTAAATTGACCAGATATTTAACATTAAAAACTCTTCAACTGCCCTTTGATTTACTATATTACGGTAACATGTGAATGAGGTTACGATTCAGTAGCATTACATAAATTCACTCCCATGAATGTAATTATATCCCAGATTTCATGTTTTGGCATAGACTAAATATCAATTTTATTTGAACATGAAGAGAAATGTGCTACAGTGTGTATTTTTTCCTCCACACCTTTGAAATAATTTTGTGGAGAATAATTTTTATTTTGATCTTGAATATTGACATTAAATACAATGTCAATGTAGGCATACTTAAAAGCAAACCCAGAATGTTAAAAAGCCTCAGAGTGCATTATGTTGGATTACCCTGTGATGTTTCCCTGTATGAAGGCTCACATGGCCCACTGCCAGTCTCATAAAAAGTAGTGTTGTTGCTTGTTACACGGAACTGCCTTTATCACGTCTTACAGGCTTTCATATTTTGGATACTTTATTGAATATACAATATTCAACTAAGTCAAGTGCCTCTTATTTAGTGTACAGTTTAAGTGTAAACATCAAAACTAATGAATTAAGACATTCGTTCTCGTATGCAGAAACTTTGGTTTGTGTACCTTTGTGGAGTGCACTGTAATCATTTTAATATGAAGTGCAAGTTAAGCTGTTAAAAGTACCATTGACTTTAGAGTGAGTGCTTTTGACAATACTTGCTATCAAACAAAATTACAATAAATATACAATTGCAGTGCAGGCAAAAAATCTTGAAAATAAAAGAGCTGGATCAGAAGTGGAAGAAGCATAAGATGGCCTATTTAGGAAAATCTATGTGCTCATCTTCCTGAGATTCAAAGAAAATTCTAAGATTTTTAGATTCTTTATCATTCCCCAAATTTTAATTACATAGTAAAATTTCCCTTTAGGTAAAGACATTTTAATAGCTTATGCATCTTTTATTTTAGTCTTAAATCAGGCTTAACAGCAAACAGTCTTTACTGCTCATCCCCCTCATGCTTCAGCAGAAAAAGTATGTCAACCCAGTTGATGCACTAGAGTTTTGAATGGGACGTGATGATCTGTAGTAGCAGAGAGCAGAGACAATGATGGTGGGAAGTCCCACTCTCCTGATGGAGCTTTAGGGTGAAGATAATGTGTAAGACAGACAATGATGAGAATATATTCTGGTTTCCCTTTTTTAGGCCATGCTACTCAAATCATAAGTCATATAGTGATCGAGTAAATGACTTGATTTTACAAATATCTACCAGAAATAGTATTTGATATTTAATATTTAATTTATGAGTCTACATATTTTTGATGGGGGGGAAATAGGGCTGTCTGCAAACTATAAGTATGGTCATTGTGGTGGCCATGAAAATCCCCCATATGATTTTCTGCTGTGCAGAACACAGTTGACTGACGGCCGCCACTAAGACCCTCTGGACTGTGGATCCACCACCATATTGGTGTCAAGTTCATGATTCTGTGAGGCTGCTCCCAGCCAGTGATTGACCAAGACAAAGCTCCTAGCACAGACCCATTTCTGCGAGGCTCTGTTTGCAGGCTGTTCTGAGTCAGAGACCTCCCATGAGTTCAACCAAAACTTTACCAGAATGGTGCTGCAGTCTTAAATCTTTACTATGATAGTGGTTTGGTAAATATTTGTTAAGTGCATGAATAGAATAATTATGACTACAGACAGTTGAAAATAATACAAAGACCCGACCAAAGAGGAAAGCTTGGGAACTTAAGGGGCATGTACTTCATACAATGCTCTAGAGGCATTCAAAGTTATCACTGAGAAGCCTGTGTAGTAGCATAGGGAAATATTTAGGATATGTTATTAGGTTAGAAAACGCTATTTAAACTTGGATTGCAGCTAGGTAAAGATACAATTCATATGGTCAGAAACTAGAAGTAAACAAAGAAATTTGGAAACTTGCTAGGGTAGTAGAGACTATGCAGATTTTGTCTTTTACTCTTTAAAAAAATTGTAGTTTTCTTTAACTGAGTTTGGGTGGGTTTTTTTATGCAGCAAAATCACTGGAAGATAAGGGTAATATTTCATTTATCCCACTTCCTGTGTTCAGTGTACCAGAAGAGAATGAATAGAAGTTAGTAGTTAAAAGAGTTATTTTCTCCTACTGTCCCTGGTGGGTGTTGTTTGCAGTGGTAAATAGAAATGGAAAAACAAGGACACTTTTGTCCTTTGAGAAATTCACAGAACCCTATAAAACACAATCTGAAAAAGGGAAGGCCTCATCTGGCCAATGCATGTTATTCTCCATCACTGCTAATTTGGGCGTTGTTAATATAGTCAACATAGTTGATTTGGGCATTGAGTGACAAGGCATCATGTCGTGGCTGATTTTATATGAACTCTGCCATTTGAGGCATGACACACAAACTGATGTATAGAAGAGTGGCAGGAATCAGGCAACATGGAAGAACACTTTTTGCTCAAGAACAACATCTCATTTTTCAGAGTCCTGAAAATATTGAAGATGGGTAAAATAACTTACATGGTTTCTCACTATTAATGACATTATGAACTTAGAAGAAAAGAAGAACAGAGGGTGGGTGTAGGCTAGACACAGGTGGACTGCACACATCATGGCCCTGTTATGGAGAGATTTCACTTCTATAATGCACTCCATGTTAATAGGGAACTTCCATGTGACTACACAATACAGGAAGTTCAGGACTGAGGGCGTGATCTTGTTAGAGAGATCTCAAACTCCAAGGGGCTGGTATCTGCCTACCCTTCAGCAATATAACTCAGACACGCTAAGTCAGAACCAGGTTAAATGACAACAATGAAGAAGATACTGAACCTTGGTATATATGTTTCTCTTAAACTCAGAAGCCACATTCCTGGATGTAGAGCATATTTTTAAAAGAAGGCCCTACAATATAGTGGATATCCTTCTTAATCTGTCAGTAAGTGGCACTCAGTGATTTAACATATAATGAATGTCAAACATTTCCATTTTATTTTTTTTTTAAATTTTTTTTTTAAGATTTTATTTATTTATTTGCGAGAGAGACAATGAGAGACAGAGAGCATGAGAGGGAGGAGGGTCAGAGGGAGAAGCAGACTCCCCGCCAAGCAGGGAGCCCGATGCGGGACTCGATCCTGGGACTCCAGGATCATGACCTGAGCCGAAGGCAGTCGCTTAACCAACTGAGCCACCCAGGTGCCCCAAACATTTCCATTTTAAATATATTTTACTGATGCCAAAAACTAAGAGGAGCCTCACCCTCAGTCCAGTCCATTCTGTTCTTTCACTCATCTCAGTTGATGGGCACACTCCTTTTGCTTCCCATTCCCTTCAGGCTCCAACACATTTCTTTACTCTGTAAGCAAAATTCCTCAGAAATAAATTTGTGTTTATTCTTTTTTTATTTAATTCGGTTGGGCTGTCAGCCCCACTATTCCATGGAACTATCTCTCAACATCATCAAGAATGCTTCTGATACACGTAGTCTGTAAATAGCATGTGACACACTGTTTTGTTATTCATTTTATACTCAAGACCCCACTCTTTTTATAACTTCTTTAAAAACCCACTGGACACTTCCCCTCAGTATTCTTTGCTAGTTCTCCTAAGCATCACAAACTATATTGTTGAAGAGCCCCAAATCCCCTGGATCTCTTTTCTTCTCTACATTAATTTAAAGATATATCTAAAGCTAAAGAAATAGCTTTAGATATTCTGCAAGTCAGAATAGGTTGCAAAAGAAATAGCTTTAGATATTCTGCAAGTCAGAATAGGTTGCCAGTGAGATAGAAGGATCATGCTGTTTGAATCATGGTTTACAATATTCATAAATCATGTTCTTTTTCTCTTCCATGTCAGCTGTCTTCCTGGCAATGTGGTTATGTGAACTGGATTTGAGGACTGAGCAAGGTGACTCAAATAGTGGACAGTGCCTGGGACTAACATATACACTCTTTTTAATCAGAGAGCTTCAGGAACATGCAAACCTGGCCTTACTGGAAGGTGCCAATTAGCTTGTATTTTTGTGTTTCTTGAGTAGGAGACAGTTCCAGGAAAAAAAAAAAAAGATTCCCCTAATGGATGGCAGATTGCAAACTTCAAGCATTTGGAAAGTCTCATATACCTCATATATAATGAGTACATCGTGAATATTGAGGTCTCTGGTGTCTCCAGACACTTAGGATATTATCAATACTAGGTGCTTATTGGCCTTTGCATCTCTTTATATCAATGGTCAGCACATACTCATCTTTATATCACCTGTTAGGTCTCAAAAGTTATTATTTTATCATATCTTAAATCCTCTACAAATTATTCCAATAACTCATAAGCAACTTGCTGTATTTACTTTCATGCCTGCCCCATTTTCTTGTTTTCTAAAGAAATGGATATTTTCACATAAGGCAGTAATTATATATTAAATCTTTACTACATAGTTTTTCAGATACAAACAAAATACAATTTCAAAACAATATTCTCTTTGACTCTTCTATCTCTCTCTTTTTTTTTTTTTTTTTAAGATTTTATTTAGAGAGGGAACACAGGCAGGGGGAGAGAGAGAAGGAGAAGCAGGCTTCCCGCGGAGCAAGGAGCCTGATGCGGGTCTCAATCCCAGGGCCCTGGGATCATGACCTGAGCCGAAGGCAGACGCTTAATGACTAAAGCCACCCAGGCACCCTTCTTCTATTTCTTTTATAAAACTTTCCAAACTGGAAGTAATCATTCTTAAGAATAAATGTTTCAGGCTATGAGTTTGGCTAAGTGAACATAAATGATAATATTTTCAGGACTCTTCAGGGAAATTAGCTCTCTAAATTCATTGAATCATCCAGTCAACAAATACTGGCTTAAGTCCTACAATCCAAAAATGTGGCTAAGATAATATGAGATGGAAAGAAAGTAAATTGGATATATTCTTTATGTTCAAGTTTGGCAGAGGTTAATGTGCTGTGAGTCAACCACATCATTTCCTCTTCCTAGGAATACAGTGAGGCTATGTTTCTCAACCTCTCCAGTTATGCTGGGACCAAGAGACCAAGTACTTAATGATGAATTCATGTGTGAAAGTGATATGAGCCATGCCACTTCCAGGCCTTGACCTTCAAAAATATGCTGCAAAACCATGGATTTTCTGTTCCTCTTCTGCTATACACTTAAGTTATTTAAAAATTTCCAGGAAGCAGAGATGCAAGATGGAAGCAACTTGGATTCTTGAGTCAGTGCTTGGAGAAGAGCTGCTTAGGAGAGCTGTGTGAGATCACAAAATAAATCCCCCTACATTCAAAAGAGCCTAGTATTAAATACAATTACCAATAGATATTCTAATGCAGTGAAGAAATTGAAGTGCAACAATTCTGTGTAGAAACAATGTTGGCAAATTGAGAGCAGGGAGATTGCTCTTGAAGATAGGACTCAGATAAGAATAGATGGAGAACATGTCATTTAGGAGTGTGTTTGACAGATTTGGACAATAGAAATGGGGTAAAAAGCAGTGTAGACAGGTAACAGTATAAATAAAAACAGTACATTGGAAAACATGAATCTTGTATTGAAGCTTCCAGGATTCAATTAGGCAATTGTAAGCAGATATGTGTAGAAGTTGCAAGTGTAGTATTGAATCCCAGAGTATGCTTTGGGTTTTCTAAACACGATTAGGATGGTATTGAGAATGTTTGAGCAAGAGAGTGAAGATATCAGAATTATGGTTGGTAAAAATAATCTTATACTCTCAGGATGAATTACACAATTTGTGGGACCTAGTGAAAAATGAAAATATAGATCTTCTTATTCAAAGGTTATTGATAATTTAAAGATGGCTACAGCAGAACATTGCACTGAATTTGGGGTCTTTCTAAGAAAAGGCCCTTATGGGACTGCACAGATCACATGGTCATGAAGCCATGTCTGCATACCTTAGTTACTAGCTATGGTGGGAAGGAGAATACGATGTGCTTAGATGGAACTGCAGCTAACGCCAAAGTATATACGTAGAAACTTTTCACAAGTCTCAGCGAAAGAACAGTATTTATTAGTAAAAATTATTTGACAAGCCACTAGGCATGGAAGAGGTGGCAAATAATATGAAAACCAATGCCTAAATATGAATGTTTACTACCAATGCAAAAAAAAAAATGTTTCTGATCCATACATATATGTTCTCCCTACAGTGGAAATAAAATCCATGGCTTTCATATGGAACTAACTGTCTGCTGCTGTTATAAAATAGAACCTCCGGGTGGGGGGATGGGTTAGCCTGGTGATGGGTATTAAAGAGGGCACGTAATGAATGGAGCACTAGGTGTTATATGCAAACAATGAATCATGGAACACTATATCACAAACTAATGATGTAATGCATGGTGATTAACATAACAATAAAAAAAGAAAAAATAGAACCTCTAGTTTTGGTATATTTGGATGTTTACATTAAATTACTTAGTTGATTAACTCCTGAAATCCATTTCACTCCTGTTTCCCATGATTGTCTCAACTGTGTTCTAGTAAATAGGAAATTCTATAACATTTATAAGCTAGTCAGAATTGGTGAGAGTTACTTGGATACTATGGGATGTCCTAAAGAGAACCCTCTGATACCTTGAAGGAAAGCTTCTATCATTATCCCTCTATTATTATTATCCCAGATGAATTTGTGGGGCTAGTCATTCCAACATATAAAATCTAGCTCCACTATGAAAAAAAAAAAGTATTGAGAGGTTAACATACATATCCATAAGAGTTTCCTTTATGCTTTACAAGAGAATATTTAATTCTGTTTTTTTTTGTTGTTGTTGTTTCTTTCTATATTAGTCTTGTAAAATTGTATTAGGTGTGAATAATGCAAGAACTTAAAAATATAACTTGAGGTAAATAAACATAATTTCTCCATATGTCCTCAATCCATCATAAAAACAAATATAAGGTTGATCATATAAATTGTTAAATGAACAAATCAATTCAGAGGAAGCATGCTTTGGGCAGAGAAAAACATTATAAATATTAACATTTTCGGGTGCCTGGGTGGCTCAGTTGGTTAAGCGACTGCCTTCAGCTCAGGTCGTGATCCCGGGGTCCTGGGATCGAGCCCCGCATCGGGCTCCCTGCTCGACGGGAAGCCTGCTCCTCCCTCTCCCAGTCCCCCTGCTTGTGTTCCCTCTCTCGCTGTGTCTCTCTCTGTCAAATAAATAAATAAAATCTTAAAAAAAAAAAATTAACATTTTCTATTGCCATATTGAAAAGTCTTACGTTAGCATAAGGTCCCTTATTTTTACATTTTAATTCAAAATATACTTAGAATACTTTTGTTGTTGTTGTCATGACATCTTTCATTTCTGTCTCAATCACTAATACACTATCATTCTTTGATAGTATTATAGCATATGAAAAATACAGAAGCCAAAGGGCTGAATGATTTCCATTTTTCCCCCAACACAAAACTTCATGAAATGTAAAAATAAAAGTTCCAGAAGCCTTGCCTTTCATTAGGACAGAGCCAGTGGAACAATAATAGTGACATTTTTCTTAACATCTATCAACATTTCTGAATATGACTTGATAAAATTGCAGTGTTTTGGTTTGGTCGGTGATATTGAGTTATTTTTTGCTCTCTCTTTTTTTTAAAGGCTGTTTTTTAGAGCAGTTTTAGTTTCACAGCAAAATTGGGAGGAAGGTACAGAGATTTCCCATATAACCTTTGTCTTTATAGATGCAAGCCTCCTGCCTTATCAGCATCCTCCACCAGAGTGTTACATTTGTTACAATAGATGGACCTGCGTTGATAACATCATGATTACCCAATATCCACAGCTTATAGTAGAGCTCACTTTTGGTGTTGTATATTCTACGAGTTAAGACAAATGTATAATGACGTATGTCTGTCATTAGAGTATCATACAGTTTTTTCACTGCCCTAAAATTTTGTTTGCTTTCTTAATGTGAGTTAGAAGAAATTCTGAAACAGAGGACTGTTTCTTCCTTATTTAGGGTTTTACTCTTTTTCTATTTATAAGAATAGTGTCTTTTTTACTTTCCATGTTAATTAGGAAAGAACATTGCTTTTTGTCCCCCCTCCACTCAGTTTTATTTAGTTAAACTTTTAGGATGTTGTTTTGTTTTCGTTCTTTTTACCAGTATTTACAATTAATCATGGTAGTATGTTATCCTTTGCAATATTTGGAATAACAGAATACTTTCTTATGTCACTATATCCTCTCCACTTCTAGAGTCCTACTTTTGTAGTAAAATTTAAAAACACAAATGCTCCAGGGAGAACTAATACAAAAGTGAATGAGTTTATTTAAAAAAAAAATTTTTTTAGATGAGCGAGATTATATTAAAATCTAAGGAACTGCTCAAAAGGGAAATTAGAAAGAGAACCAGTGGCATCTGATAATTAGACAGGGCTTGGGCCAGATGGTATGTTCATACTCTTATGCCAGATAGGATAGAAGTAGGATTTATATTGTCAAATTTTAAAACAAATCCAGACTTAGATTAGGGGAGACTTTATTAAGAAGTAGGATTATAGTAGTAGAGAGCATATCTGATTTCAGAAATTTGCCAGTGTCTCAAAATAAAAAAGAAAAAGGCCTTTAAAAGCGGGGAAAAAAAAAAAAAGTAAGAAGGGATAAGCAAAGATTCACAGATATTTTTCTGGGAAAGTTTGCCAGCCAAGGGGTAGTGACCTGTGGGGTGTGACATGAAAAGCATCTTGCTGTGGTCATTCGATTGTAAGGAACAACTGATAAGGTTGTATGCCACTTTTTAGGCTTAGAAGGAAGGAGGGTCAGGGATACCTAGGTAGGAGAGAAGTCCAACTGAAGTTTGGTCAGGGCAAAGTAGAGAGCAATAAATGAGCAATTGTGAACATTTGGTGAGTGGTATTTTATTATTTTAATAAAATCATTGTTTTTGAGGAAGGGAAAAGAAAATTTTATGAGTTGAAGAGCTATCCCTGCTTGGACACTGTCACACAGTGTCCACCCTGAGCCATCTGTCCAGGTCTTTAAATCTGTAGGCCTAAAAAAAGGGGGACTGTGGTTTTGAGTCTCCTTGGAAATATTTTACATACTATACTGTGATGTCTTCATCTACTCTTCTTTCTTTTCTGGTTTTGGCTTGGTACATAATCCAATCTTTCAAAATAAGCACATTTGATGTGTTTTTTAGAGGAAAGTGCTAAAAACACAATCCAAATCATGTTTTGATATTTATAATAAGGGCTGGCATTGGGATTGGACAGGACATTACTGTACAGAGTCCTCACAATACACACCCCCAGAGAATGTTAGTGTGAGAATGCCCCCCAAAATGTTTATTAAACAATCTGAAAAACTGTATGCAGTAGCTTAGCTCAAATCATAGATACATAAGAGGGAGTCTGTGTTTAAAGCAACAAAATTAATTTTAGATGTATGTAAATGATACTTAAAAGGTGTTTATTATCATTGTTTTGATTATTCCACAATTTACATATGTTACTAATATCTATATACAGATTTATCTTCTATCTGATAATTTCCTTAGGAGTCATTTGAAAGCAAACCAGATATGTCTGTCCTATTCACTCTTGCCTACACATGTGCATTTCTAACTCCTTAGTCACCCTTACAGAATCTCCAAAGATTTTGATTACCAGTTCTGGTATCATGCTGCTTGAATTCTGATTCTATCATTTATTCTCTGTTTAACTTTGAAGAAGTGACTTGACCTGCAGTCTACTCAACCCTAACATGGGAAAAATGTCTACCTAATGGGGATGTTATGATGATTAATTAAAATAATTACATGGAAGAAACACATAAGAGCAGTTGAGGTAAAATAAATATTAATTTATATCCTCCCTGTCTATAAGCTCATATCATTTAGTGTTAGTATATAAATACAGGCAAATCTCAAGTGCCAGGCTCCTAGTAATTTAATCCAAGATTAAATGGTTGGGCAAAAACTCCTGCAAATAACAACTAGTAATTCTAAAATTAGAATAAGTATATAGAAAATCGAATAAGAGATGTGAATCCAAAAATAAGTGACTATAAAATATAAAAGCATAATATAGCATTAAATGTTCATATTGAAAAAGAATGAAGGTCTAAAATTAATGGTGTAAGTGACCTATTTATGAAACCTCTCAAGGGGCTCCTGGGTTTCTGAGTCAGTTAAACTTCCAACTCCTGATTTCAGCTCAGATCATGATCTCAGGGTTGTGAGATTGAGACCTGCCTCAGGCTCCCCACTGGGCATGGAGCCTGCTTAAGATTCCCTCTCTCCTTCCTCTCTCTCCCACTCAAATAAAAAAGAAAGAAAGAAAGAAAGAAAAAGAAACCCTTTTCAAGAAATGGCAAACCAAACCCAAAGTAAATAGACAATAGAACAATAAAGATAAGAATGAAAATCAGGGTACCTGGGTGGCTCAGTTAGTTAAGCGTCCAATTCTTGATTTCAGCTCAGGTTATCATCTTAGGGTTATGAGATTGAGTGCCATGGCAGGTTCCCCACTAAGCGTGGAACCTGCTTAAGATTCTCTCTCTCGGGGCGCCTGGGTGGCTCAGTCGTTAAGCGTCTGCCTTCGGCTCAGGTCATGATCCCAGGGTCCTGGGATGGAGCCCCGCATCGGGCTCCCTACTCAGCGGGGAGTCTGCTTCTCCCTCTCCCTCTCCCCCTGCTTGTGTTCCCTCTTTCGCTGTGTCTCTCTCTGTCAAATAAATAAGTAAAAATTAAAAAAAAAAAAAGATTCTCTCTTTCCCTCTCCCTCTGCCCCTCCACCCCGCTCATGCATGCTTGCGCTCTCTCGCTCTCTCAAAATAAATAAAATGCTAAATAAAGATAAGAATGAAAATCAATGAAATAGGAACAATAGGGAAAATCAATAGAAACAAAAGCTTTTTTATAATATTGGTTATATTGATAAACTTCTATTTATGATGAGAGAAAGAGAAAATAATTTATATAATTTATATTACATTGGAGAAGATGTGTCCTTAAAGATTCTATATATAGTAAATAGATAATGAGTGTATCATGAAAAACTGAATGCCAATAAACTTGGCAACTTACAGAAAAAACCTTGATGGATTCCTCAAAGTACACAAATTATTCAATCTGGATTCAAAGTTAATAGAAAATGTTTATAACCTTATATCTACCCTTAAATAAAAATTTACCCACAAAAAAACTTCACACTTATATAGTCACCAAATGATTGGTGATTTTTATCAAACATTTAGGAATAAATTGTATCAAGTTTGGACAAGGTCTTTCATGAACTAGAGAAGGAATAGTCAATTGGCAACTCCTTTTTTTGAGATCAATATTACTCTGACAGCAAAACATGAAAAAAAAAAAAAACACAAGAAAACTACATGACATTATCATAGATAAAATCCTTAACAAAATGTTACCAAATCAAATCTCTCAGTATAAAAATAAAATCTTACTCCATAATTAACAAGTGGGATATGTCCTAGGTCTGCAAATTTTGTTTTATATTGGAAAATTAATCAGTGTAGCTCATCATATCAAAAGAATAAAGTTGGTTAAATATTTGATAATTTGAATGGGTGCAGAAAAAGCATGTGGCAAATTATACCATCCATTATGGTAAAAACTCTCAGCACGTTAGGAATTAAAGGGTATATTTACAGCTTAATCATGAAAAACTTAATATTTTCCCCTTAGACTACAATATGACAAGAATGTCCACTCTCAGAATTTGCATTCTACAATACACTGGCTGTCTGACCCAGTGCAATAAGGCATGAAAAGAAATACAGTATTCAAAGGTTTGAAAGGAAAAAGTACAAATTCATTCACAAATTAACCATTTATGTAGGAAATTTAATACATCTACAAAAAATGCTACCAGATCCAATGTCAGAACTATGTAACCAGTATAGACAGATTTAACAAAATATATTCAAGACTGATTTACAAAACACTGCTGAGATAAATTAAAGAAATCCAAATAAATTGAGACTTGTACCATGTTCTCAGGTGGGGATATTCCGTGGTGTTATATTTTCAGTTATTCCCATATTGATTATAAATTCAGTGACATCTCTTCCCTGAAACACCATTCCCTTCTTTTCCTGTCCCTTCTGTTTTAGTCTCTTGCCATACCCAAAATGTATTACCCCCAACTGTCCTACTTCATTTAATTTGTTTTCGGCAATCATCTCACAATTGGCCAATCTAGAAACCTGTGGGAAAACAGTCCTCTTCCTCTTACTTACCTACAATTAGCAAATCTCCAAGTGCATAAATGATAAATATCTTCACAAGTCATTTTCATCTCTTTTACTACTGACTTAGAACATGTCTTTATGTTTTATCCATTTTGGGTGAGACTTACTACAGTAGTCTCATAAATGGGTATCCTGCCCTCACTCTTGAACATCATTCCTTTTTACTGTTGCCAAAATCACTTTCCTAAAATTCAGATCTAGTCAAATTATCCTTTCCCAAAAGACTTTAACATATTTAGAGCTAAGTCAAACAACTCCATGTTCTTCCTCTGCATATATTTTCATGCTTAACTCATAACATTTCTCAACATTCACCTTAAAATCCAAGTATGCCCATTTTTTAGACATTCCACTAAGATATTATTCTTTGTCATGGTACTTCACATATGGTTACTATTCTTGATATAAATAGACCTACTTGTTCATCAAGCTCAACATGAGCACTATCTCTTTTGGAAAGCTTTCCTGACTGCCTCCATACTCTATCTGAAAAAAGTATATATATTAGTAGATTAAGCCATATCTTTGTTGCTTTTGTACTATTCTATGATAAATCTATCACAGCACTTATCAGAGTATAAGAAATGCAGCACCTTTTGACTGATAGATGCCATGAATCTGTTTTTTAATAATTTTAACATAAAATGTTTTATTAGTTTCAGATATACAATATAGTTATCCAGCCATTCCATACATCTCCCAGTGCTTATCACAAGTGCCCTCCTTAATTCCTATCATCTATTTAATCGATGCCCCTAGCCCTCTGCCCTCCAGTAACCATCAGTTTGTTCTCTATAATTAAGAGTCTGATGTATGGAACCTTTGGATCACTATATTGTACACCTGAAACTAAGTAACACTGTATGTTAACTTACTGGAATTAGAACAAAAACTTACATAAAAAGAATCTGTTTCTTGATTTGTCACTTGCACTTCCCCCCCCCTTTGCTCATCTGTTGTGTTTCTTAAAGTCCACATATGAAGTGAAATCATATGGTATCTGTCTTTCTGACTGACTTATTTCATTTAGCATTATACTTTCTAGCTCCATCCATGTCATTGCAAATAGCAAGATTTAATTCCTTTTATGGATGAATAATATCCCATTGTGTGTGTGTGTGTGTGTGTGTATTACATCTTTATCCATTCATCAATTGATGGACACTTGGGCTGCTTCCATAATTTAGTTATTGTAAATAAAGGGTGCACGCATCCATTTGAATTAGTGTTTTTGTATTCTTTGGTTAAATACCCAGTAGTGCAATTAGTAGATCATGGGGTAGTTCTATTTTTAACTTTTTGAGGAACCTCCATACTGTTTTCCAGAGTGGCTGCACCAGTTTGCATTCCCACCAACAGTGGGAATGGAGTGTTCCTTTTTATCCACATTCTCGCCAACACCTGTTGTTTCTTGTGTTGTTGATTTTCGCCATCCTGACAGGTGTGAGGTGATGTCTATTGTAGTGTTGATTTGTGCTTCCCTGATGATCAGTGGTGTTGAGTATCTTTTCATGTGTCTGTTGATGAAATGATCCTTGTGGGGAATGGCCAGACAAGAGTATTTTGGTTTGTTTGTTTGTACCTACTTAGAGTGCAGTGCATCATACATAGTAACACTCAATAAACATTCTTTCAATGAATAAATTTTGTCTATTCACTTTCACTCATAAATATAAGACAGTGTGATGGAGTAGAAACTGTATCATTTCTGGTATCAGATAGACAGAAGTTTGAAATCTGGTTGCAAATCATTCTAACTGCATGGCATTCTCTGAGTTTTAATTTCCTCGTGCCTTATATGAGGATAAAAAGAAGAACAGCCAGCATATATCATGATGCCTGACAGTTCCATGTCACCTGAAAGTGTCATAGCATCCTTTAACCTACTGCTGCTGGAAGGGGATGCTTTGAGATTTACCATTCATTTCATACAACACCATCTGTTCATTTTACCACAGAAAATCAGACAAGAGATATGAGTCCAAAGATAAGTGACTATAGGATCTGTGATGATGTACATAGAATACTTTATCCCCATAAAAATTTTAGAATTCAAATATTTTAAGTTTTCTTCAGTAAAGAGAGATTGTGTTACAGTAAGGATGACATAGACTTTGTTATAAAAAATCTCTGACTTTTCAAGACCTGGCTCATGGTTTCTCAAATGTAAAGAAGGGCCTACAACTACCTAGCAGAAATGTTGTAAGAATTAAGTAAGATTATATATGTATTTCTACCACAGTACAACTATCCCAAATGTACTAAAAATGGAATAACTGGAGCTTTCCATATCTTTTGCAAATGGAACACTCTGAACCTGACACAACACCCTCTAGTTCATGAGCATATTTTTGCTCTTAACCACACAAAGGGCCAGCTACATTTATTTGCAAAACTATTTGTTCTGGGGTTTCTTATTATCAAAAATAGAGATCTACAAAATATAACAAATGAAATATGTCTGAAAAGTACAAGCCATTATTTTTTCTATTAAATCTAAGAAAATTTTGCAGAAATGTTTATTAAAAGCAAGGTGTTAAAATGCTGTTGAGGGTATGAATGAAAGCACTTTAAAATAGATATTTAAAAAATTAAAACCAAATAGGAAAAATTTTTGTCCATACAAAAACCTGTACAAGTATGTTTATAGCAGCTATATTCACAATTGCCAAAACTTGAAAACAACCCAGAGGTCCCTTAGAAGGTGAAAGGATAAATTGGGGTGCATCCAGACAATGGAATATTATTTAAGGATAAAATGAAATGAGCTATCAAACCATTAAAAGACATAGAAGAATCTTAAATCCATATTCGTAAGTAAAAGAAGCCAATTGAAAAGGCTTCATACTGTATGATTCCAACTATATGACATTAGAGAAAAGGGAAAAATATGGAGACATAAAAAGATCAGTGATTGGGGCGCCTGGGTGGCTCAGTCGTTAGGCGCCTGCCTTCGGCTCAGGTTATGATCCCGGCGTTCTGGGATCGAGCCCCGCATCGGGCTCCCTGCTCACCGGGAAGCCTGCTTCTCCTTCTCCCATTCCCCCTGCTTGTGTTCCTCTCTCACTGTGTCTCTCTCTGTCAAATAAATAAATAAAATCTTTAAAAAAAAAAAAAAAGATCAGTGATTGCCAGGGGTCAAGAGGGAGGGAGGGATGAAAAGGAGACCATAGCAGATTTGGGGGGCAGTGAAACTACTCCATATGATACTGTAATGGTGGATACACGTCAATGTGTATTTGTCCAAACCCACAGAATGTACAACACCAAGAGTGAAACCTAATATAAACTATGGACTCTGGATGATTATGATGTGTCAGTGTAATTTCATTGATTATAACACATGTACCACTCTGGCGGGTGATGAATAATGGGAAAGACTGTGCATGTGTGGGGGTTGGAGGAATATGGGAACTCTCTCTACTTTATGTTCAATTTTGCTTTGAACCAAAAACAGCTCTAAAAAAATAAGTCTACTGTAAAAAGGATTTTGCACCTATATGCCTCCACATTTTCTTTAAATTCTCTCTTCATTCTTAAGATACAAACTGGAAAACAGATACATGATGAGTGTGTTTTATGGAAAAATATGCAGAGACCCATTCTGAGGATAATATCTCAAAGAAAATGCCTTGACACCCTACACTGCAGTATATATATATATATACACACATACATACATATACATATATTTTAACTATATAGTATATAGTTAAGGTATTAAAAAATACTGTTTTATTCCACTGTATTAATTCATTAACTCAGTGACAGACAAGATAATATAGAATAAGATGATTTCTTCTGTATAGATTTTTATATATTTATGTGTGTTTATACATACATTTATTTATTGATCAAGTATATGTAATTTAATTTTCGAGTAAACTACAGTATAAATATTTGAAGTCACTGTATCACATGAATATAAAGCAGGAGTTGGTAAACTTTTCCTGTAAATGACTACATAGTAAATATTTTAGGTTTTGTAGGTCAAGAGTCTCTGTTGCAAATACTCAACTCTGCCATTATAGAATGAAAGAAGCCACAGACAGTTTGAACAATTTGTAAACAAATGGGAATGGCTCTGTTCCAATAAAATTATTTTTTGTTTGTTTTAATGAAAACAGAAGGCTGGGTAGAATTGGCACATGGGCTTCTTAGTTTTCAGATTCTGATGTGAAGAAAGTTTGTTGTTTAATTAATATCAAAACATTATTAATTTCCAATGAGTATGTTACATTAATTAATTATTTAAAGATTTATTTATTTAGAGAGAGAGAGCAGGGACAGTGGACGCTTATGCAAGGGCAAGCAGGGGAAGGGGCAGAGGGAAAGGGAGAGAGAATCCTCAAGCAGATTCCCGCAGATCCAGAGCCTGCGCTGGATCCCAGGACCCTGAGATCATGACCTGAGCCAAAATCAAGAGTTGGCCACTTAACCAACTGAGCTAACCATGCGCCTCTAATTTAAATAAATATCATTTAAGCAGGATTTTTATTTTCATAGATATATGCAAAATCGTTCATAAAATGCAGAAATGTCTTAGAGATACTATTATATTTCAGGGAACTTAAGCAATACAACGACATCTAGTTGTACAGTAAAACCCAGTCTGCAAACAAGCTGTTATGTTCTAAAATTCTCCATGATCAGCTCTTGACAAAATAACACATATTTCACATTTCATCACATATTCAGTGAAGGTTGACGTTCCTATTTTCCCATGTGATTCTGTCGGGTTTTCATTTTGGTTTACTCCTGTTACAAAAATTATTTGTGCTTTTCATTTTCAGGAAATGGTTTGGTCAGAGTCTTATTTGTCTTTGTATAGCTATAACCTTAACACAATGTCTTGCAAAAGTAAAGATGATAGATGATTGTCTAATAGAGAGATCTAGAGCTAGGGGCCAAGGGTGATGATTCTACATTTCTGGGCTATACTTCTGATTTCCAGTATTTTAAGTTGTTTATGTATTGCCAATTAAATATGTTTTTTATGGAATGGGAACTTTCATTATTTATGTATTTATTAATTTGCCAATTTCCTCTATGATGCAGTTTATGTTATAGTTTAATCAAACAAAATTATTCCTTGGATGCAGAGCTCCAAAACAAGGTCTGCTCCCAGAAGAAAACAGTAACAAAACAGAAAATAAAAGAAGGAAATATGGTTATATATGAACAGATAAATTTTAATTATATCAAACTAAGGACTGCTGCAACTATAATTTAAAGGATAAATCTTTTAAGACAACATGTTACATATTCAATAAAATGTTTCTTTACCAGGATCCAAGTTTTACTGAGCTTGACAAAAAAGAATCTGTTATTATTTGAAGTATATGTATTAGCTAGTGTTTTTTCTTATTGTTGTTTTAATCATTATTTTAGTTTCTCCTATTTATCATTGTGATTTATGTGCACTTTTCAAACAAGAAAGACAATACAGCAAATTAGACTATTAGAAAAGAATAACATTATAAATCATACATAGCAGAAATTATTTTTTTTATTTTCAACTTTTTACACACATATCTATAGTGAATACCGTTGGTTGCCAACTACTCCAACATGATTTGGGGAAATTAATCTGTTTCTCTACCAGGTAGTTCTTACTCCCAAGTGCAGGAGTGGCTTAATGGTTCTCAGCATTTCTCTTTGGCATACTTTGTTCAGATAAAATGGGGACAAATAATTATTTTAGTCAATAAGACAAAAGCAAAGCATCTTAGGGGCTCTTGGGAAAATATTATTTACTCTTAAGCACAAAAAGAGAGCAAATGAACCTGGATAACTAATAGTGTGAAGCCATCAGATCAACTAATCCTTAGCCTACTTTATCTTTCTATGTATGTGTCACATGTCTTTACTATGTAAGCCTTTTTTGGACATTTTCAAATTTTTCTTTTTTTTTTAAAGATTTTTTTTATTATTTATTTATTTGAGAGAGAGAGAATGAGAGACAGAGAGCATGAGAGGGGGTAGGGTCAGAGGGAGAAGCAGGCTCCCCGCTGAGCAGGGAGCCCGATGCGGGACTCGATCCCGGGACTCCAGGATCATGACCTGAGCCGAAGGCAGTTGCTTAACCAACTGAGCCACCCAGGCACCCTCTTTGTTGTTGTTATTGATTTATATGAGTTCCTTACATATTTTTAATATTAACCACTTACTTGTTATATGGTTTGCAAATTGTTTCTCCCAATCTATAGGTTGCCTCTTTGTTCTGTTGATTGCTTCGTTTTGTGCAGAAGCTTTTTAGTCTGGTGTAGTCCCACTTGTTAATTTTTGTTTTGTTGCTTGTACTTTTGGTTACATAACCAAAAAAAAAAAAATCATTTTCTAATGAGGCTAATGTCAAGGATTTTGTCTTTATATTTTCTTGTAGGAATCTTACATATTTCATAACTTACTTTAACTTTTAATCTATTTTGTGTTGACTTTTGTGAGTAGTGTAAGATAGGGGTCTAATTTCATTATTTTATTTGTGAATATCAAGATTTCCCAACATCGTTTAGTGAGTGACTTCTCCCATTGAGTATTCTTTTTTTTTTTTAAAGATTTATTTATCTATTTGAGAGAGAGGGAATGAGAGACAGAGAGCATGAGAGGGAGGAGGGTCAGAGGGAGAAGCAGGCTCCTCGCTGAGCAGGGAGCCCGATGCGGGACTCGATCCCGGGACTCCAGGATCATGACCTGAGCCGAAGGCAGTCGCTTAACCAACTGAGCCACCCAGGCGCCCATCAAATTTTTCTATCTTCACGTATCATGAGTTTTTTTCCAAAACCGTTCATGAATAAAATTTAATTTGAGAAGTAGTATGCTCCAAGATTGTGGTGATGAAGACATAGACCTTATATGCTATCATCCTGGCCACAGCTGATTGGACTAAGCCTACATATCTAACTGGAGGTGCCTGAGTAGGGTATGTTGTGAAGTAAGTAGATCTGAAGTTTCTGATTAAAGGTTGATCTTCTAGGGACAAGTCAGAACCTGAATAACATGTGGTTTTCATCTTCTGTCCACTGTTAGATCTGAACTTCATTAGCTGGTCCAGTCTTCAGTTAGTAAATAGGTTTACATTCCTTAATTATTTGGTTTAAAAAAAATCAGAAAAAGGGGCACCTGGGTGGCTCAGGCGTTAAGCGTCTGCCTTCGGCTCAGGTCATGATCCCAGGGTCCTGGGATCGAGCCCCACGTCGGGCTCCCGGCTCGGCAGGAAGCCTGCTTCTCCCTCTCCCACTTCCCCTGCTTGTGTTCCCTCTCTCGCTGTGTCTCTCTGTCAAATAAATAAGTAAAATCTTTAAAAAGAATTAAAAAAAATCAGAAAAAATAAATAGGAAGGAAGGGAGGGAGGAAAAAAGAAAAGAAAAGAAAGAAATCAGTGGCTCTTTAGAGCACTGAGGAATTATATTTTTTTTTAAAGATTTTATTTATTTATTTGAGAGAGAGAATGAGAGACAGAGAGCATGAGAGGGAGGAGGGTCAGAGGGAGAAGCAGACCCCCTGCTGAGCAGGGAGCCCGACGTGGGACTCGATCCCGGGACTCCAGGATCATGACCTGAGCCGAAGGCAGTCGCTTAACCAACTGAGCCACCCAGGCGCCCCGAATTATAATATTTTAATTCAAATCTTTATTTAGATTAACTTAATACAGTCCTGGCCAACAGCATCTGGAACACCAGATGTTGCTAAGCCTGCTGGCAGAAAACAACTGTAGAATCTACCCAGATTGCATGGAAAAGCTGACAATTGTTAACCAGAATGTTTCTCTATCTATGAAACCACATGAGTGTCTCAGGAATTATCCGCCTTCCCTCATGCTTATTCTGTGGTGTGGAGACCACCAGTAATCCCAACGTAATGGCTTAGACACTCATCTGGGTAGCGGTGTACTTAATTCTGAGACTCTCCATTCCTATACAGTCATGTTCCATTCACTATTCACAATTTCTTGCTCTTTCCAAAAATGGGAAAGATTTAATGTACTTTCCTTTCTGATATGAGGAAAATGCAGTTCTAGCAATCCCTGAGTTTATGTGATGACTAGTCCCATCGGTCCAGGCCAGTCTACATTTTTGGTTGTGGCGTAGATATAAAGACTGCTTGATTCCAGCCAATCTGATGTTAATCCCTTCTTACCCTCCAGGGAGCACAAACATTTCTTAAGTAATTTAAAGAACTTTGTGTCTAATCCTCTCTCTGCTGTTGGCCAGGACTGTATTAAGTTAATCTAAATAAAGATTTGAATTAAAATATTATAATTCGGGGCGCCTGGGTGGCTCAGTTGGTTAAGCGACTGCCTTCGGGTCAGGTCATGATCCTGGAGTCCCGGGATTGAGTCCCGCATCAGGCTCCCGGCTCAGCAGGGGGTCTGCTTCTCCCTCTGACCCTCTTCCCTCTCAGCTCATGCTCACTCTCTCTCTCTCTCTCTCAAAAAATAAATTAAAAAAAAGAAAAGAAAGTACTTTGTGTCTATATTAAAATCAAATCTAGTTGTTCACTTTGCATAGGTGTTTTATAACATATCTTCCATTTAATGAAATCGCAAATTTCTGATAATGGTATTCTACTTGAAATATATTAGTTCCAAACCCTACCTTCTTTAGAAAATTTAATCCTGTCTCAATGTAACTTTTGCATTTGTGATTATCCTTTTTCTGATACAATAATCAGCATAGCAAATGCTGACCCGCACTTGCGCCCTATACCATAACACAAGCCCTGGAACATGGTGTTGAACATTTACATGCAGGTTGAAAAAGCACAGTTGCAACCCAAAGTGGAACTTTGTGGTTGTGGTATCGAGACAGGAGACAATATCCCGTAAAAAGTTAGATTCTTACGTACACACTAGAACACGGATGAAACTAGAGGACATTATGCAAAGGATATAAGTCATTCACAGAAGGATGAATACTGCATGATCCCACTTATATGAAGTATCTAAAGTCGTCAAACCCATAGAAGCAGAGAGTAGAATGATGGTTGTTGACAAGTCCTGGGCAGGGAGATGTGGGGAGTTGCCCAATGGGTATAAAGTCTCAACTATGCAAGCTAAATAATTCTAGAGATTGGCTGTACAACATTCTGCCTATCATTTACAATACTGTGTTATGTACTTTAAAATTGAAGAGGGCAGGGCGCCTGGGTGGCTCAGTTGGTTCAGCGACTGCCTTCGGCTCAGGTCATGATCCTGGAGTCCCAGGATCGAGTCCCGCATCGGGCTCCCTGCTCGGCGGGGAGTCTGCCTCTCTCTCTGACCCTCCCCCCTCTCATGCTCTCTATCTCATTCTCTCTCTCAAATAAATAAATAAAATCTTAAAAAAAAAAAACAGTGGAGATTTCTTTAAAAAAAATAAAATAAATTAAAACTGAAGAGGGCAGATCTCATATTAAGTGTTCTTAACACAATTTTTAAAAAATTCTTAAAGAAAAAAATTTAGTTTTGGTTTTGACTCATGTTACAGAGGTATCTAACATTTATTTAGCAAATGGTAACTAATAAAGTTTGTTCTTTATGAATTTAAATATGAAGTAAGCATAAACTAGACATCACATAATCAATTTAGTTATCACTGGCATTACTTGTAATCTCTTTCCTACTATCCTTCCCTTGTTATGATAAAGAGCAACAAACATGCATACGGTCCCAAAACTGTATCTTTCTGAAATTTGTGGTTGTCTCCTCACAATAATTGCATATGTAAACCTTAAAAATACTAAGTTTTTTAGACATCAATCATAATTTAATTTTAACTAAAAACAGCTTTAGTAATCAGCATATAGCTTAATATTATGTACCTCATAATAAATAACAATAACTATAACAGAATCTAATTATAAATTTAATAAAATAAGTATATTTAGGTAATAGATAAACCAAGGAGAAGAAAAGGATTTTGATTTAGACATTGCCCTCTCTTTCTGTATTTTACTTGATTCCTGAGCAGAAAAACTGAATTAAGAAGCAGCCAGAAGGCATAGACACAGAGTGGAAAAGCTCTTCTCTTTTTAGTAACTTTTGTGCCTGTTTTAAATTGATCATTTGTTTCATCAGCTAATCCCCAAGTAGAGGGCATGTCCTTTCCATTTGTAGGATTCTCTTACAGAAGTTGAATTCCCTCCTTATCACCTCAGGCCAGTAAGTATTTTCCTTTTGCTTGCTGTTAGGAAAAAGGGAAAAAAAAAAATGGCTCATACCATTTGCTGGAGCTGTCTGCATTTTAATCCAAGCCTATGAACGGACATCAGAGTGCCCTTATGATATTTTGCACAAAAGGCTCAGTGTTCATGTCTGTACTCAGAGAACCCAAAATAGCATTCTGCAAGCAGTGACATACGGGTGGTGTTGTACTAAGTGCACAATCGTCTCCAGCTCAGAGCAGTGTAGCCCATGTCCAGTCTGAGGAGAAGCCCGTGAAGAAAAGTAAGAACCATCTCTCCTCCCTTCCTCATGTGTTTGTCATGAATTTTGAATTTCAATTTTTGCAGAACTCCTAGAACTTGAAGATAACACAGGTAAGGATGTGATAATTAGGCATATTTGAATTATATAAATTGTCTCTTAATGAATATAGGGCCAAAAAGGACTTGAAAAGTGCTTTGCTAGTTTGTGTTTCATAAGGGAAAAAAAAATTTCTAAAAAATTTAAAATCACAATGTGTATATTGGACTTTCTCTAAAACAAATATTTTTGAGAACAATTGGCCATCTCTACAGTTCGGACTGAGAAAAATAAAAGTTGCTCATTCCAGAACATTTAAAACGTTAAATTTCTTGGGAGGAATGTATCACTACTATTTCTTTCTTCCTCTAGGATTTTGTTTTTAATTTATCATGTATTTATCTCTGTACTATTGGATGCTATGAACAATAAAGTCATCTTAAAGAAACAAGAAAAATATAAAGTAAATATTTTAATATAATTAATTATTTACTTCTTAGGAAATGATACTCAGTATGGAGCTTTCCACATATCTGAATAAAATTCAATGTTTCTTTGAAGGACAGTCGATTCTCAAAGTTGACCTATAGTTATTTTATTTTCTTCCTCTTTGTCAGTTGTTTTGGCTATCGAACTTTTTGTTGACATTAGAAAAGCCTTAAAGCAAAAAATCTTAAGTAATTAAGACTATGATAATAATAATAATGAAAGTAAACAATTGGACAAATTATCAATACAGATACCTACATATTCAAACATGCACATATTAATTTGCAATAAATTATATCCATCACATGTAATAAAAAAGCTAATTCATCAAATATGAAAGACACACAAAAATATGAAAGACATAAAAGTGTAAATTACAAAAATGCAAATTGTGAAAGGTATTGAATATTGTTTCAGTTTTAATTTAATTACAAGTATTTTTAATAGGGTTACTAATTTTAAAAAAATATCTCAGTGTAAGTTTGCCAACGGGATTTAGTAAATCTGTAACTAGCATATAAAAAACACATGAAGAGGTAGCAACAAAAATATCTAAATAGAATGGCAAATGTTTTCTTTATATAAATTTACATTTTAGCTCAAGGAATTCATTTTTTGAACTAATATATCTATAGAGAAGACATTATTTATGTAAAATATTTACAAATTTAGTGGTATATATTTATATTTTGGATACATTTGCAATATCAAGTAATGTAATAAAATAATATACATTTATATAATATCCTTTATTCCAAATTCTAAATACTTCAGATGTTTAAGTAGCACACATATGCAAATATATATACTTATAATTTTTAGTTTGGAAATATTTAAATTTTTATATAATGTGGACATTTCTGTACACCAAATTTTGTCACCAATAAACGTATTCCCAAAAAGGAATAAACATTATAAAATTTAAAAAGTTTAAAATTATTCAATTTTTACAAATAACCAGTTTATAAAATCTAGAAGTCATCTCTAAATGACTTATTCCTTTATTCTTTATATGTGTTTTCTGCTTTACCAAGGCTTTTTAACAATGACTGAAATGTTTCACATCATTATGTAAATTATATCTTCATTTTCCATTCGCAATTTTAGTAATTCTTTACTTGTACCCTAATAAAATATTGAAATATTTATACTTTTATGCTTAAACCCACTCTCTCTCTACCTCTCTCTCTCTCATACACACACACAACACACATAAACACATACATACACACAAACTGTAGAAGTCTTAAATGGTATTTTATCTATTCATATGCTTTGTTTTGTTTTGTTTTCCCCCTTAGAATCTTTCCAATGTACTTATCCCTGGGAACTTTTTAAAAAAATTAATTAAATTATCATAAATTAAGATGCTTTAAAATGATTTGCATAAATGTTTCCTAAGCATTCTTAAGAAATCTGACCCATTATTGAGGAATTTGTCATAATAGAGATACATATAATTTGATAAATGTTAATCTATAACTAAATATAAACTGATATTGAATTTTTTGACACTCATGCTCTTAACATGTACCCTTTAAATATTGTTATATTCAAAGTTTTACAGAGTAGTATTTAACATGTTACTGAGTAGTAATAGAATAGAAATAAATGTATCACATGATTTAAAAGGATATATTGGTCTTTTCATATACCTTTTTTTAGACTGGGATTTATTGCTACTGACCTAATGTTTGAGAACCATGATAATATGAGAAAATGGAACTTTTATATTTTGTTGTCATGACAATTCCCTCTAATATTTATGATCTTCCAATACCTGTATCTTTACTTTGGCATAACAGATTGAGGATGAAAAATAAACAAACATGAAACTTAATAACCCGACGTGAATCCTTTCTTTCTAGCATCGTTTTTGACATCTCCCAGATTTGAGAACTGAGTTACTTTTGCCAAAAGTAACCAGAAAGACGACCAGGAAGATGTTTGACACTTTTTAAAAACCCATACTGTTAGAGTTTTCAACTTTCATCACCACTCACTAGAAAGAATCCACCTAAAATGCTCTAAAACCTGCCTTTTTACAACTTACAACAAATCAATTTCTTTTTGAAATGAGGCATGCCCTCTTGCAAATTCTGGTATGATTCAGTAAGGGCATTTGTGTCTCACTTTAAAAACCACTTTAGAATTAGTAAAACAGAAATGTTTTTGTCAGAAATTCATTGCATTAATTACTCAATAAAAGACATTCAGAGGGGCGCCTGGGTGGCTCAGTCGTTAAGCGTCTGCCTTCGGCTCAGGTCATGATCTCGGTGTCCTGGGATCAAGCCCCGCATCGGGCTCCCTGCTCAGCGGGGAGCCTGCTTCTCCCTCTGCCTGCTGCTCTCCCTGCTTGTGTGCATGCTCTCTCTCTCTCACTCTCTCTCTCTCTCTGACAAATAAATAAAATATTAAAAAAAAAGACATTCAGAATCATCAAAGAATGTTTTAAAATTAAAGCAAAACATATAATTGAGACTTTGCTTTGACATAGCAAGTCAAGTTAGAAATGTTAGTATCGGACAGTGACTTATCAACATACAGGATCAGTACATCTACATTTTATAAGAACTTACATGATAAATGAACTTGTAAATTTGTAGGATAGTATATTAAAGTGGGAATAATTTTGGCACATCAATTATGGCTCAAAATAACCCAGGTATCTTTCTCTAAGTGCAAAATTTAGAAATGTTATTTCTGTAGAAATGAGCAAATTATACATACATAAATCATAGAAAAGGAAAATGCCACCATTTTTTCTGTCTCTAAATTGGATTATAACTAAATTGTTTCCAGGAGTTTGCCACCTATTTTATTTTTTTAATCTCTAGTGGAGACTCTAGTGAGGGTTCTATGACATTTTTTTGCTAAAGAGATAATACTGTGAAAATCAGAGAAACATAAAATGTAACTAGGACATTAAAAAGATAAAGAGAAAAGGGTATAGATGCATCTTTCTATAAACTTTTTAATGGTATTGTTGTTTGTTATTAAGGAAATACTTCATGACAATGCTTGAAATTGCTTTTGAACTAGTAAAGCAAAATATAACCATTTCCTATAATATTGGATGAAAAATAAAGGGGCCACAACATTACTTTTCAGATGGATATAATTCTCCTCCTTCTCCTCCTTCATAATAAGGCTTTTGTCTTTGTGTCTATATAAGACATTGGTTTTTCTTTGGTTGTTTTCTCTCTTTTATCCAGTGTCTGTAAAACATACCAATTCTAAAGGCATATCAGGATTTGACTCCAAATTATTGGTTAATAATAAATGGGCATATGTGACAATGGAATATTACTCAGCCATCAAACACAATGAAATCCTGCTATTTAAGATGATGTGGGTGGAGCTAGAGTATGTTATTCTAAATGAAGCAAGTCAGTCAGAGAAAGACAAATACCATATGATTTCTCTCACCTGGTGGCATTTAAGAAACAAAAGAGATGAATGTAGAGGAAGGGGAAAAAGAAAAAGAGAGGGAGGCAGCCATAAGAGACTCTTCAGTAATAGAGAACAGTGTTGATGGAGGGAGGTGGGCCTGGGATGGGATAAATGGGTGATGGGTATTAAGAAGGGCACTTGTGATGAGCACTGGGTGTTATACGTAAGTGATGAATCACTAAATTCTACTCCTACTCCTGAAACAAACAAACAAACAAAATTAGGGCCAAATTTTTGACCCAGTAAACCTCTTTCCTGGGACTTTATCATACTTAAATAATCTAAAAGTAGATGAAGAAGAGTATCTAGAACAAAAGGATGATAAATGATTGAGTAAAATAATATGCTCTATATCACAATAAAATAATATATAGCCATTAAAAATGACTATCATAAAGACTATTAAAAATAAAAAATATGTGTTTGCATGCACACACATATGTGTGTGTCTGTATTTGTCTATGGACAGATTTCAAAATATATATACATATATATATATATTCATTTGATAATTTCAAGACTACATAAATTATTAGTTAAAATTCTATGCCATTTTATTATTTTCTGTCCCTTCTATTTTTAAAAATTTTTTTAAGTTTCTATTTTAATTCCACTTAGTTAACATACAGTGTTATATTAGTTTCAGGTGTATAATACAGTAATTTAACACTTCCATACATTATCCTGTGCTCATCACAACTGCCCTCCTTAATCCCCATCACCTATTTAACCCATCTCCACACCCACCTCCCCTTTGGTAACCATCAGTTTGTTCTCTATAGTTAAGAATTTGTTAAAAAAAAAAAAAAAGAAAAGAATCTGTTTCTTGGTTTGCCTCTCTTTTTTTTCCCCTTTGCTGGTTTGTTTTGTTTCTTAACAAAACCACATATGAGTGAAATCAAATGTTATTTGTCTGTCTCTGACTTATTCTGCTTAGCATAATATTCTCTAGCTCCATCCACATCATTGCAAATGGCAAAATTTCATTCTTTTTTTAAAGCTCAGTAATATTTCAGTGTGCATGTGTGTGTATCACATCTTCTTTATCCATCCAGTAAATGGACATGGGCTATTTCCATAGTTTGGTTATTGTAGATAATCTGCTATAAACATTGGGATGCATATATACCTTTGAATTGCTGTTTTTGTATTCTTTGGGTAAATATCTAGATGGGTTGTTCTATTTTTCGTCTTTTGAGGAACCTCCACTGTTCTCCAGAGTGGCTGTACCAGTTTGCATTCCCACAACAATGCAAGAGGGTTCCCCTTACTCCACATCCTTGCCAACACCTGTTGTTTCTTGTGTTGTATGCCATTTTATATAATGGATGACATACATAAAGTTACTTATATGAAATTTATATTTAAACTATTTTAAATATTTGAAGCAATGTTATTTAGTGTATGTGTGTATTAAACCAATGTTTAAAACACACAGCTCTTAAATCATAAGTATAATTTTTATGAGATTATGTGACATTGTATTCTAATTGAGCACTTGCATTGTAGGGAAAACAGGAACAAGCAATACACTTTTTTTTTTTTTTTTAAAGATTTTATTTATTTATTTGAGACAGAGAGAATGAGAGAGACAGAGAGCACATGAGAGGGGGGAGGGTCAGAGGGAGAAGCAGGCTCCCTGCCGAGCAGGGAGCCCGATGCGGGACTCGATCCAGGGACTCCAGGATCATGACCTGAGCCGAAGGCAGTTGCTTAACCAACTGAGCCACCCAGGCACCCACAAGCAATACACTTTTAACACTGTATATATGTAAGTTAAGTGTCCAAATTTTAGTAAATTTTTAGCTGCTTTCTACATATTAAGAAGCAAAATGATCTTAGGCTTGCTGGATTAAAAAAAATAACTTGAGGGATTATTTAATATAAGAACATCATCTCTTCACAGAACATATTAACTCTTTCTACACATTGATAAATGGAGTGGCTCATAGTCCACATAATGTAAATTCTAAGGGGAAAAAAAAAGACATCTTTTCAGTCAATAATCAACTCATTCATTCATCAGATTATACTGAATGCTTTTACACTTAAGCACTGAAAGGAAACATGTTTGTCTTCTCTGGCATCAATTACAAAGGAATCAAAAACTTAAAGAATCTATCTCATCTTGCTTTTTAAATCCATTTGAACCTTGAATTAATTATATTCATGATGGTTTTCCTTCCTGAAATTTATATATATTTTTAACCCACCCCATCTCTTGGAGGTACACTTTTACTATTTTCTAGATTTACAAATGTATCTCTTTTAATTTTTCCTATATACATTTTATTTAGAATTAAAGTGATTTACTCAACTCTCTTATTTTGGGAATTTTAGAGTGGGAGTTTATTTACTCTGTAATCATGCCATTCATGTTAAAGGGATTTAAAAAAATCTCCCTTGTGAGATGGTTCCAATATTATGTTTACTAAAGTACATTACTTGATCATTCTTTGTACATAGCTCATAGCATACAATCATAAAATGATATCCCTAAAATGTAAAATAGTTGTTTTTAAACACTCTGCTAAACTAGTGCATCTGGTTTCAAATTTTGTCTTCAAAATATATTTTCATGGTCACATACTCTAAACAAATTCAACAGGATGAACTTTTTTTTTTTTTTAAGATTTTATTTATTTATTTGACACAGAGAGAGAAAGCACAAGTAAGCAGAGAGGCAGGCAGAGAGAGAGGGAGAAGCAGGCTCTCCACTGAGCAGGGAGCCAGACGTGGGGCTCGATCCCAGGACCCTGGGATCATGACCTGAGCCGAAGGCAGCCGCTTAACCAACTGAGCCACCCAGGTGCCCTGACAGGATGAACCTTAAAAAAATGTGGACTAGTCAAAAAAAATGTGGGCTAGCCACTAAGTTATTTTAACTTATATTCAGAAAACAAAAACACAAAACAGGGGCGCCTGGGTGGCTCAGTTGGTTAAGCGACTGCCTTCAGCTCAGGTCATGATCCTGGAGTCCCGGGATCGAGTCCCGCATCGGGCTCCCTGCTCGGCAGGGAGCCTACTTCTCCCTCTGACCCCCCCCCCTCTCATGTGCTCTCTCATTCTCTCTCTCAAAAAAATAAATAAAATCTTAAAAAAAAAAAACCATAAAACAAATGATACAGAATTTTTGATTTATATGTTTTATGTAAAGAAACTAAGAAAGCATTGAGTTTTTTATTATACAATTTGAAACTAAAATCATTCTTTTTTCACAGAGGTGTTTGTGCAAAAATATTTTGTACCAAAATAATTACATATTCTCATTTATTTTTTTAAAACCTATCCTTTGAGACACACATTCCGTATTAGGATCCAAAATTTATTATAACTTTACTCTAAAATTTTTGTGGATTACTATTAAAATATTAAACTCCTTATCAATTCATTTTTTTCAGTTTTGAAATTGATTTGAGTATTAATTTAATGCATGGAATAATCTGAGAGATTAAAATTTCGAATTTCCTGAATTTATTTTTTAACTCTCAAGTCATAGGGAAGTGTAAGAAAATGATTATAATTATATTATTGTTCTTTACTTATATATTATTATAGTTATTATTAGTATTATTCATAATAAACAGAATTTACAGAGTGGTTACTTTGGTGCTTGGTTTATTTTTTTCTTTGCAACATCTTTGCTTTTTATTGCCCATTTAATTGTCCTACAAACAATCTCAAAAACTGCATTTTCTATCTTAAGACATTCTTCCTTAAATCCAAACTCCCCAGTGAAGAGATCTCTGCTTTTCCTCTGTTAGCATCAACTTTGAATGACTCATCTACTCTTGGAATTCATCAGTTCTATACTAATCACTCTTCAATCCACTTTTTTCTGCTTCAATCACTCCTAAAACTTCTCTTTAGCTATTCACCAAGATGTACCATTTTTTGTTTGTTTTCCTTTTAATTGACAAATGGTATAGGAAACCAAATCTGGGCACTAAGGGTGCATGTTAATTTTGGTGATATGTAAATTACTGATGATATTGGTGTGGCCTCTTTTGGTGGCAAGTTAAGAAAGATATCGATTTCATGTTCATTTGTTAACATTGCTTTTTCTAATTAAATACAATTCACTATGGAACTTTACTTTCCTGAGACCATGAGTGTTGTCAACTACTAAATCTTTCTACTATACAGGGCGCCTGGGTGGCTCAGTTGGTTCAGCGACTGCCTTCGGCTCAGGTCGTGATCCTGGAGTCCCAGGATCGAGTCCCGCATCGGGCTCCCTGCTTAGCAGGGAGTCTGCTTCTCCCTCTGACCCTCCCCCCTCTCATGTACTCTCTATCTCATTCTCTCTCTCAAATAAATAAATAAAATCTTTAAAAAAATAAACAAATAAATAAATCTTTCTACTATACAACTTTTATTGTCATAATCCTGTGTAATCTCTTTAAACATTTGAGTATATATGTCAAAAATTAACTAGCTTCAACAATTAGTTTTACATTTTTTTTTTAAGATTTTATTTATTTATTTGACAGAGAGAAACACAGCGAGAGAGGGAACACAAGCAGGGAGAGTGGGAGAGGGAGAAGCAGGCTCCCCGCTGAGCAGAGAGCCCGATGTGGGGCTCGATCCCAGGACCCTGGGATCATGACCTGAGCCGAAGGCAGACGCTTAACGACTGAGCCACCCAGGCGCCCCTAGTTTTACATTTTTATGCAATAAATAATACATTGGTAAACGGTGTTTTGGACCAAATATTCTAAATTCTGATTTGTTTCTTTAGTATAGACTTTCAGACATGAGTTCAGTAGATAAAATGGTGTGAAATCTTTAATGCTCCTGAAATATATTTTCTAATTTAAAAATATCATTTCAATTTATTTTGCTGGTATGAGAAACAGTTCATGACAAGAAGTCATGGATTAAAAACTTGGAGGTTATAGGAAGTAAGTGCATATATTTGAGAAACTTAAGAGGTAGACCTGACCATAAAAGAAGCTTGAATATGTATGGAAGGTAAAGTAAACATTGAAGGGGGATTCCTTATTCAAGTGCCAGTTTTTGAGTGGGTACTGGTTTCATTCAGTAAGAGAAAGAACAATGAAAACGAATGAGCAATAAAAGATAATGGTTTCTATGTGGGACATGGACTTTGAAATGCCTCTTGGAAAGTAGGTCTATAGATAAAAAAAGAGATAAATATGGACTGCTGAGAATCCTTTGTGATGCTTTGGTATATAGACATTAACTGAAGCCATAAAATCTGCAGATATTACCACACATATAGAATGAGCAAAGCATTTCTGAAGAATGGCACTCTAGTATTTAAGGAAGAGAACAATAAAATGAAGTAGAGATTTTGAGGTGAAAGAGGAACTTGAAAGTATGTAGAGCTTTGCAAGCCAAAAAGAGAGAATTTTTAAAAAGGGAATTGCAATTATGATGAAGGCAACAATGTGCTATGCCACTGTAAAGTTAATTTCAAAAAAGAAAAAAAAGAATTTATTGAATTTTGTTAAAGAAATAAAGGGTATCCCTCTTGACCTGGATGGATTGGTTGTATTGTAGTATTGGGGGGGAAAAGCCAGATTGCATTTTTCTGTAGATGGGATGAGAAAAATGTGGAGAAAGTGAATGGACATTTAATCCATTTCTCTGAGATTTATTTATTTTTTTATGTTGTGCCTTTCGAATTAATCCCCTAATAATCTTTTTCTATCCTATTTTCTATACCTATGCCTTGTTTTTCTACTTTCTTAAAGATTTTTCTTCAAATTTATCTTTCAAAATTTCCTCCTACAAACACCTTTAAAAAATAGCCAGGAATTACAATTCCTATTCTCTAAGTGCTCTTGTTAAAAGCTTGCTATACTTCTTTCATTGAGGAAGTATCTTCTTTTATTTATTTAAGGAGCTTTTGGTCTTCTTCCTTTCTTCTGTTGTTGTTGTTGTTTTCTGCCACTCCTGGCATTTGTTTTTGCTTCTTTTAAGTTATATTTTTATGCTTTGTATTTGTTTTGGACTTTTTGTTTCAACTGGCATCTTTCCCCAAGAGGAATCTCATGTATATATAAGAATAAGGAAAATAAAAATTGTTTGGGAAATCTTTTTGTATAAGTGGTGAATGGAGACTGAATACTGTCAGAATTCATTAGATTTTTTTCTGGCAATGACAAAGGTGACTTTGTCATTTAGAGATCCTGAAATATTAGTTTTTCTCTTGAGGATATATATTTCCTTATTAAAGAAAGTTGATAGGTAGACAGGTAGGTAGAGAAAGAGAGAGAGAGAGAGGGAGACTTCAACTTACAAGGTGATAAAAATCAATTTTTCTATATTTAGATGTGACAATGGACCTATACATTAATGGTTTTATCCTTCTGCTATCTCTGAAGTATCTTAGGTCCTGTGACTACTTATACACATTTCTACTCCTGTCTCCTACTAGATCCTGACATTTCATATAATAGAAACTATACACATTAGCCTTGGGTGTTTTAACCTGAAATCATTTGTAATCTTTAAGAAATATTTCCCATTCCCAATTGCCTTGAGTTGGAAAGAGCTCTTTCCTGAATGATTTAAACAGTATGCATATTGACAGTTACTCCTTTTATTTTTATTCTTGTAGCAACGGGGACTTACTAGTGATTCTCTTCTGTACTTTAGGAAGAGATTAATTAGAATTTTCCAAAGAAATCTGGGATTAGAAATATTTAAAGAAATTCCATGTTTTTATGATATAATGAGAACTACCTTTATTGAATATTTGATATGCTTCAGGTCCAGCTTGTTATTTTTATGTGACTTATCATAGCATACCTAGAAGTTAGGTATATTATCTCATTTTGCAGTTGGAGAAAATCTGAGAGTGTTTAAGTACTTTGACTAGTGTGTTGCAGCTATAATATTATAGAGGCACAAATCTTTACATTTTATACAGATTCTTCTTAATGGGCAGCATTAATTTAATATTAATATTAAATGAAGATTTAACTCAGTAATATAATTAAGAAAAAGAACCAGGTAGAAATTATACAGTTCATTTGACTTAATTCCTATTCTCAATCTGTATTACTTATAAGAACCATCTACTGTAGGTATAATGTGGCAACCAGAAAGTTACTATTGCATGATCAGGACATAAAGTAAAAGTCTATCTGACAACCCATGCAAACTGTTCTCTTGAAGAAAGATAAAAGCAGGTTAAGGTGAGAGATATAGACTTGAAATATTCAAAATGGCCATGTTGTGCTCCTCCATGTTGCAGAGCATTCTCCAGATAAGTGACTCCCTTGTAGTCTCCTGTAGGTAACACAGAGTATGCCCAAAACCATCAGCTAAGCTGTGGCAAAATATGAAAAATTATATTTTTATCGATGTTTTACCTCATACTCTTGTATTTCAATTTTGAGTATGTTTTTATGAAATATCTTTGTCGATCTCTGAGAGTCGGGGACCTGGGGCGGCGAAGGAACTGAGAAAAAGAGACGACAGTATAGTGAGGCACAGGGGACGCCGAGCAAACAGCCCGAGGTGCCGAGGTTTATTTTCCATACTCTTATATACCTTCCACAGCGATATAGATCTATAATGATTTACAGCAGGGGCGTAGTAAGGCACATTCCTCCATGTATACCAGATTAGTCAAGCACATAAGAATCTTTAAAACAGAATAAAGGAACAAAGAGGGGAGTGCCCAGTGTGCTGTTTACAGTTGGCTTCCTATCTACAAAACATCTTCTCCTGCATACTTTAGAACTGACCACACACGTCCCAAGGGCATTTCACTCTGATCCTTTTGGGTTATTTTTAACCCTGCAATCTTGAGTTTTCTCAGAGATCTTGGAGTCTGAGCGAACATGCACCAGTGGTCATTGTGGCATTCTGTTTCCTACATATCTTTATGGTGGTAAAAGTTGTAGAAGTAAATGATTAGTATATAAATACATATTACAATATTGGAGTTCACCCTAAGCATTTTTTTCATAGGAGAATAAATATGAAAATTTGGAAACCACTGCTCTAGTAATAAACCCTGGCCAGTATCTACCCATATATTTCTTTCCCAAAATGGCGTCCATATTCTGGAAAATGGTTCCTGCAAGGTTAAGGGTACCAGCTCTGGAGGAAGTAATCTGCTTGGACTTAATTCCAGCCTGACAAATTATTACACAGCTAATGTAACTTCTGTGTGCTCAGTGTCTACATTTAGGTAATATCAATAATAATGGAGCATACACCATAGAACTATTTTAAGATAAATCAGTTAAAGAATGGCTTTTGCTATACAAAGAGTATAGCAAACTCTTTGTATAGCAAAATCATGAAGTAAGCTCCCAATATATGTTACACATGATGGTTGTGGTGGTGGTGTTATCCTTGGACTATTTGCCTTAGAATCACCTTGGAGCTTGTTAAAATCACCTAAATGGTGAATCGAAATCTGTGGAGTATGGAATCTACATTTTACTTAGCTTTTCAGTTAATTCTTTTTTTAAATTTTATTTTATTATGTTAATCACCATACATTACATCATTAGTTTTTGATGTAGTGTTCCATGATTCATTTTTTGCGTATAACACCCAGTGCTCCATTCAGTATGTGTCCTCTTTATTTTTTTTTTATTTTTTATTTTTTATTTTTTTTTAAAGATTTCATTTATTTATTTGAGAGAGAGAGAATGAGAGAGAGCAAGCACATGAGAGGGGGGAGGGTCAGAGGGAGAAGCAGACTCCCCGCCGAGCAGGGAGCCCGATGCGGGACTCGATCCAGGGACTCCAGGATCATGACCTGAGCCGAAGGCAGTCGCTCAACCAACTGAGCCACCCAGGCGCCCAGTATGTGTCCTCTTTAATACCCATCACCAGGCTAACCCATCCCTCCAACCCCCTCCCCTCTAGAACCTTCAGTTTGTTTCTCAGAGTCCATAGTCTCTCATGGTTCGTCTCCCCTTCCAATTCCCCCCCTTCATTTTTCCCTTCCTACTATCTTCTTATTTTTTTTAACATATAATGTAGTATTTGTTTCAGAGGTACAGGTCTGTGATTCAACAGTCTGACACAATTCACAGCGCTCACCATAGCACATACCCTCCCAAATGTCTATCACCCAGCCACCCCACCCCTCCCACCCCCCACCACTCCAGCAACAATCAGTATGTTTCCTGAGATTAAGATTCCTCATATTGGGGTGCCTGGGTGGCTCAGTCGTTAAGCATCTGCCTTCAGCTCAGGTCATGATCCCGAAGTCCTGGGATCGAGCCCCGCATCGGGCTCCCTGCTCAGCGGGGAGTCTGCTTCTCCTTCTCCCTCCGTCTACCACTCTGCCTACTTGTGCTCACTCTCTGTCAAATAAATAAATAAAATCTTTAAAAAAAAAAAGATTCCTCATATTGGTGAGATCATATGATACATGTCTTTCTCTGATTGACTTACTTCGCTCAGCATAATACCCTCTAGTTCCATCCATGTTTTTGCAAATGGCAAGATTTCATTCCTTTTGATGGCTGCATAATATTCCATTGTATATATATACCACATCTTCTTTATCCATTCATCTGTCAATGGACATCTTGGCTCTTTCCATAGTTTGGCTATTGTGGACATTGCTGCTATAAACATCGGGATGCACGTACCCGTTTGGATCACTACATTTGTATCTTTGGGGTAGATACTCAGTAGTGCAATTGCTGGGTCATAGGGTAGCTTTATTTTCAACTTTTTGAAGAACCTCCATACTGTTTTCCAGTGTGGCTGCACCAGCTTGCATTCCCACCAACAGTGTAGGAGGGTTCCCCTTTCTCTGCAAACCCGCCAACATCTGTCGTTTCCTGACTTGTTAATTTTAGCATTCTGACTGGTGTGAGGTGGTATCTCATTGAGGTTTTCATTTGGATTTCCCTGATGCCGAGCGATGTTGAACACTTTTTCATGTGTCTGTTGGCCATTTGGATGTCTTCTTTGGAAATGTCTGGTCATGTCTTCTACCCATTTCTTGATTGGATCATTTGTTCTTTGGGTGTTGAGTCTGATAAGTTCTTTGTAGATTTTGGATACTAGCCCTTTATCTGATATGTCATTTACAAATACCTTCTCCCATTCTGTCGGTTGTCTTTTGGTTTTGTTGACTATTTCTTCGGCAATGCAAAAGCTTTTTATCTTGATGAAGTCCCAATACTTCATTTTGCCCTTGCTTCCCTTGCCTTTGGCGATGTTTCTTGGAAGAAGTTAATGCCGCGGAGGTTAAAGAAGTTGCTGCCTGTGTTCTCCTTTAGGATTTTGATGGACTCCTGTCTCACACTGAGGTCTTTCATTTTGAGTCTATTTTTGTGTGTGGTGTAAGGAAATGGTCCAGTTTCATTCTTCTCCATGTGGTTGTCCAATTTTCCCAACACCATTTGTTGAAGAGACTGTCTTTTTTCCATTGGACATTCTTTCCTGCTTTGTCGAAGATTAGTTGTCCATAGAGTTGAGGGTCCATTTCTGGGCTCTCTAGTCTGTTCCATTGATCTATGTGTCTGTTTTTGTGCCAGTACCATACTGTCTTGATGATGACAGCTTTGTAATAAAGCTTGAAGTCCGGAATTGTGATGCCACCAGCCTTGCTTTTCTTTTTCAACATTCCTCTGGCTATTCGGGGTCTTTTCTGGTTCCATACAAATTTTAGGATTATTTGTTCCATTTCTTTGAAAAAAGTGGATGGTATTTTGATGGGGATTGCATTGAATGTGTAGATTGCCCTAGGTAGCATTGACATCTTCACAATATTTGTTCTTCCAATCCACGAGCATGGAACGTTTTTCCATTTCTTTGTGTCTTCCTCAATTTCTTTCATGAGTATTTTATAATTTTCTGAGTACAGATCTTTGCCTCTTTGGTTAGATTTATTCCTAGGTATCTGATGGTTTTGGGTGCAGTTGTAAATGGGATTGACTCAATTTCTCTTTCTTCTGTTTTGTTGTTGGTATATAGGAATGCCACTGATTTCTGGGCATTGATTTTATATCCTGCCACTTTACTGAATTCCTGTATGAATTCTAGCAGTTTTGGGGTGGAGTCTTTTGGGTTTTCCACATAAAGTATCATATCATCTGCAAAGAGTGAGAGTTTGACTTCTTCTTTGCCGATTAGGATGCCTTTTATTTCTTTTGTTGTCTAATTGCTGTGGCTAACACTTCTAGTACTATGTGATTAGCAGTGGTGATAGTGGACATCCCTTCCATGTTCCTGACCTTAGGGGGAAAGATCTCAGTTTTTCCCCATTGAGAATGATATTCGCTGTGGGTTTTTCATAGATGGCTTTTATGATACTGAGGTATGTACCCTCTATCCCTACAGTGTGAAGAGTTTTGATCAAGAAAGGATGCTGTACTTTGTCAAATGCTTTTTGTGCATCTATTGAGAGGATCATTTGGTTCTTGTTCTTTCTTTTATTAATGTATTGTATCACATTGATTGATATGCAGATGTTGAACCGCCTTGCAGCCCAGGAATAAATCCCACTTGGTCGTGGTGAATAATCCTTTTAATATACTGTTGGATCCTATTGGCTAGTATTTTGGTGAGAATTTTTGCATACATGTTCATCAGGGATGTCGGTCTGTAATTCTCCTTTTTGATGGGGTCTTTGTCTGGTTTTGGGATCAAGGTAATGGTGGCCTCATAAAACGAGTTTGGAAGTTTTCCTTCCATTTCTATTTTTTGGAACAGCTTCAGAAGAATAGGGATTAATTCTTCTTTAAATGTTTGGTAGAATTCCCCTGGGAAGCCATCTGGCCCTGGGCTCTTGTTGTTGGGAGATTTTTGATGACTGCTTCAATTTCCTTAGTGGTTATAGGTCTGTTCAAGTTTTCTATTTCTTCCTGGTTCGGTTTTGGTAGTTGATACATCTCTAGGAATGCATCCATTTCTTCCAGATTATCTAATTTGCTGGCATATCGTTGCTCATAATATGTTCTTATAATTGTTTGTATTTCTTTGGTGTTGGTTGCAATCTCTCCTCTTTCATTCATGATTTTATTTATTTGGGTCGTTTCTCTTTTCTTTTTGATAAGTCTGGCCAGGGGTTTATCAATCTTGTTAATTCTTTCAAAGAACCAGCTCCTAGTTTCGTTGATTTGTTCTACTGTTCTTTTGGTTTCTATTTCATTGATTTCTGCCATGATCTTTATTATTTCTCTTCTCCTGCTGGGTTTAGGCTTTATTTGCTGTTCTTCCTCCAGCTCCTTTAGGTGTAGGGTTAGGTTGTGTATTTGAGACCTTTCTTGTTTCTTGAGAAAGGCTTGTATTGCTATATACTTTCCTCTTAGGACTGCCTTTGCTGCATTGCAAAGATTTTGAACAGTTGTGTTTTCATTTTCATTGGTTTCCATGAATTCTTCTTTAATTTCCTGGTTGACCCATTCATTCTTTAGTAGGATGCTCTTTAGCCTCCATGTATTTGAGATCTTTCCAACTTTCTTCTTGTGATTGAGTTCTAGTTTCAAAGCATTGTGGTCTGAAAAGATGCAGGGAATGATCCCAAACTTTTGGTACCAGTTGAGACCTGATTTCTGACCTAGGATGTGATCTATTCTGGAGAATGTTCCATGGGTACCAGAGAAGAACATGTATTCTGTTGTTTTCGGATGGAATTTTCTGAATAGATCTGTGAAGTACATTTGGTCCAGTGTGTCATTTAAAGTCTTTATTTCTTTGAGACAGAATGAGAGAGAGAGAGAGAGCACATGAGAGGGGGGAGGGTCAGAGGGAGAAGCAGACTCCCCGCTGAGCAGGGAGCCCGATGCGGGACTCGATCCCAGGACTCCAGGATCATGACCTGAGCCGAAGGCAGTCGCCTAACCAACTGAGCCACCCAGGCGCCCTAAAGTCTTTATTTCTTTGTTGATATTTTGCTTAGATGATCTTTCCATTCCTGTGAGGGGGCTGTTAAATTCCCCCACTATTATTGTATTGTTGTCGCTCTGTTTCTTTGCTTTTGTTATTGATTGGTTTATATAATTGGCTGCTCCCATGTTAGGGGCATAGATATTTACAATTGTTAGATCTTCTTGTTGGATAGACCCTTTAAGTAGGATATACTGTCCTTCCTCATCTCTTATTATACTCTTTGGTTTAAAATCTAATTTGTCTGATATAAGGATTGCCACCCCAGCTTTCTTTTGGTGTCCATTAGCATGGTAAATGGTTTTCCACCCCCTCACTTTCAATCTGGAAGTGTCTTTGGGTCTAAAATGAGTCTCTTGAAAACAGCATACTGATGGGTCTTGTTTTTTTTATCCAATCTGATAGCCTGTGTCTTTTGATTGGGGCATTTAGCCCATTTACATTCAGGGTAACTATTGAAAGATGTGAATTTAGTGCCATTGTATTGCCTGTAAGGTGACTGTTACTGTATATTGTCTCTGTTCCTTTCTGGTCTATGTTACTTTTAGGCTCTCTCTTTGCTTAGAGGACCCCTTTCAATATTTCTTGTAGGGCTGGTTTTGTGTTTGTAAATTCCTTTAGTTTTTGTTTGTCCTGGAAGCTTTTTATCTCTCCTTCTATTCTTATGACAGCCTAGCTGGATAGAGTATTCTTGGCTGCATATTTTTCTCATTTAGTGCTCTGAATATATCATGCCAGTCCTTTCTGGCCTGCCAGGTCTCTGTGGATAGGCCTGTTGCCAGTCTAATGTTTCTACCATTGTAGGTTACACATCTCTTGTCCTGAGCTACTTTCAAGATTTTCTCTTTGTCTCTGAGACTCATAAGTTTTACTATTAGATGTTGGGGTGTTGACCTATTTTTATTGATTTTGAGAGGGGTTCTCTGTGCCTCCTGGATTTTGATGCCTGTTTCCTTCCCCAAATTAGGCAAGTTCTCTGCTATAATTTGCTCCAATATACCTTCTGCCCCTCTCTCTCTTTCTTCTTCTTCTGGGATCCCAATTATTCTAATATTGTTTTGTCTTATGGTATCACTTATCTCTCGAATTCTGCCCTCATGATCCAGTAGTTGTTTATTTCTCTTTTTCTCAGCTTCTTTATTTTCCATCATTTGGTCTTCCATATCACTAAATCTCTCTTCTGCCTCATTTATCCTAGCAGTTAGAGCCTCCATTTTTTATTGCACCTCATTAATAGCCTTTTTGATTTTGACTTGGTTAAATTTTAGATCTTTTATTTCTCCAGAAAGGGTTTCTCTAATATCTTCCATGCTTTTTTCAAGCCCAGCTAGAATCTTTAAAATCATCATTCTGAACTCTAGTTCTGACATCTTACTAATGTCCGTATTGATTGGTCCCTGGCATTCGATACTGTGTCTTGTTCTTTTTTGGGGGGTGATTTTTTCCATCTTCTCATTTTGTCCAGAGGAGAATAGATGAATGAGAGAACAAAATGCTAACAGGGTAACAACAACCCCAGAAAAATATACACTAAACAAATCAGAAGACACCTGAAACCAGGAAAAAGAAATGGAAAGAAAGAAAAAAAAAAAAGAATATGATCAAATATGATCAGGCTAGTGAATAGATCAGTGCCACACACTAGATTTTGGGTGTATTTTGATCTGTTAGGAGAAAGTGCCTCCCAAAATTTTATTTATTTATTTATTTTTTAAAGATTGTATTTATTTATCTGATAGAGAGATTGAGAGAGCACAAGCAGGGGGGAACAGTAGAGGGAGAGGGAGAAGCAGGCTCCCTGCCAAGCAGAGAGCCTGATGCGGGGCTCGATCCCAGGACCCTGGGATCATGACCTGAGGTGAAGGTAGATGCCTAATCATCTGAGCCACCCAGGCGCCCTCCAAAATTTTAAAGAAAGAAAAACTTATATATGTACAAAAATAAGGGTAAATACAATGAAGGGATGGAATACGACTGTAATGATGAAAATTATAAAAGATTTTATAAAAGGAATTGATAAGAAGTTGGTTGAAAAAAGAAAGGATTTTAAAAAAAAGGGGAGGAGAGAATGTGATCAGGCAGGAGACTAGAACAAAGCCATATACTAGAGATTTAGGGTATATTTTGGTCTGTTAGAAGAAACTGTACCCCAAAATTTTAAAGAGAGAACAACTTATATATATACCAAAAATAAGGTTAACTACTATGAAGGGATAGAATATGACTCTAAAAATGAAAAATAAAAAGGATTTTTTAAAAAGGGATTGATAAGATATTTGTTGAGTAAGGTTAAAAGAAAAATTCAAAAAAAAATAGAAAAAGAAAAAAAGAAAATTAAAAAAATAACTTTGATAAAAAATAAATAAATAAATAAATAAAATAAAAAAATAACTTTGAAAGACTAAAGAATCAGGGGGAAAATAGCCATGGATTCTATGTGCAGTATTCCCCTAGCGCTGGCATCTGCCACTCTCACTGATCTGTAAACTTGGTCTTGGCTGGCTGTTCTTGCTGATCTTCTGGGGGAGGGGCCTGTTGCCATGGTTCCCAAATGTCTTTGCCAGAGGTGGAATTGCCCTGCCCTTGCCAGGTCCAGGCTAAGTAATCTGTTCGGGTTTGCTCTCCGGAGCTTTTGTTCCCTGCCAGCTTTTCGTATAGCTTTGCAGGACAAGAGTGAAAATGGCAGCCTCCCAGTCTCGCCCCGGAGGAGCCAAGAACTCAGGGCCCCCACTCCTCAGTGAGCTCCAGAGAAAAGCAGTCAATCACTCCTGTCTTCGTGGTCTCCAGCTGCACTCCGTGCTCACCTGGCCTGTGACTGAACATTTCTATCTCTGGCACCCGACCCCATATGGAGTTTCCAAACCCAGCAGATCCCTGCGGTGGCTCCCACGCCGCTCCTCCCCGGGGAGGAAGGGGAGTCTCCCTGGATCTGCCGCTTGTTGGGTCCCTGCTGGAGGACCAGTGGCCCGACTGTACCCCGGATCACGGTTTATGGCAACCCCGAGCTGAGAGCCCGCACCTTGGCTCCATTTCTGCAGCCGGCTTCCCCACTCCAATACCTGGGAGTTCTGCCGCACTCAGGCAGCCCCAGTCTTTCTGTGACCCCGAGGGTCCTGAGACCACACTGTCCCGTGAGGGTTCCACCCCCCCGCTTAGCTACTGGAGCAATGTCCATCAGCGGAGCAGACTTCTGAAAGTTCCGATTTTGTGCTCTGCGGCTCTATCATTTGCCAGTAGTAGCCGATGGAGGCCCCCTCCCCCGCCTTCCATCCTCCCAAATATCGCCTCGGATTCACTTCTCCGCACGTCCTACCTTCCAGAAAGTGGTCGCTTTTCTGTTCAGAGAGTTGTTGCTATTCTCTTCTTCACTCTCCTGTTGAGTTTGTATGTGTTCAGAATCGTTTGATCCCTATCTAGCTGAATTCCTGGGACCAGACGAAATCCAGGTCTCCTACTCCTCCACCATCTTGCCGGCAGTGCCCTTTTCAGTTAATTCTAATTTGAATAAGGTGAGTAAGTCATTTCCTAGAAATTGAGGGACTGAATCAACCAAGTTATTGTTTACTTTACACTTAGGTAAAGAACAAGGGATTCTCTTCATGCATAATAAAAATTTTAAAGTAGAAAAGTATAACCACCTCCAGCATAAAATAATAGTTTTGTCATGTTTGCTCATGTTTTAAAATAATAATTATTACTACAATTGTCAAATAAAGTGTTTTTGCATAGCAGCTGAAATGCTTTAATATTTTAACCAGTTCATATGAATCGAGTACTATGTGATTCTGTGATACTATGTTATAAATGTTTTAAATTTTGCATTGATTCTACACACACACACACACACACACACACACACACAATAGACTGTATGACTTTAAATTTTTTTCCATTCACTAAGATTTAGGTCTTTAAAAAGTCATGTTTATATTATGCCTTTTTCAATACAAAATTATATTTTCCACACCATTTAGCAGTGGTGCTTACTAAGTATTGCTTTAGATGGTAGAATACATTTATAGCTATTATAGTTATAAAGAATATGTACTGAAAGCAATTGATAATTGGAGAAAGGAGCATTTAGATGATATATTTGACTAGATAGTATGTAGCTACTAATACAATATCAGCAAAAAAAAAAATGTCAAATAGAGTGCAACCGTGTCTTTATTTACTGTAGTAAGCAGTAGCTAAAAAGATTTCCAACAAGTGAAAAACAAAATAATATATGCATAATGGAAATTGAAGACCAAATAAATAATTTTGTAATAAGTTCTTGGGACATTAGAATGCATTGTTGCTAAGAAGAAAAATATTTTTCCTTTTCTTGTTTCTATGGTGATATATAAATTCAATTTATTAGATATCACTTATGTGATGAGAATAATTAACTGATAGGGTTTCATATTTATCCAAACAATGTTTTTGGGGAAAATGCTTCACTTTGCTATGATTGTGGAAATTCTCACTCTTTACCTACATGGTAACTGGTGATTTTGTCAAACTGCCATGATTTATTTCCTGGATCAAGAAATCTCCAAAAGTGGGGTGCCTGGGTGGCTCAGTCAGTGAAGCATCTGACTCTTGATTTTGGCTGAGCTCATGATCTCAGAGTCATGGGATTGAGCTCCACGTCAGGCTCCATGCTTAGTGGGGAGTCTCCTTGAGATTCTCTCTCCATCTCCCTCTTCCTTTGCCCCTCCCCCCACTAACACTTTCTCTAAGATAAATAAATAAATCTTTTTTTAAAAAAAGAAAGAGAAAGAAATCTCCAAAAGTATACCTTATTCATTATCCTTTGAAGTTTTTACTTTCCTAAATTTGTTGTATATTTTTAGGATTGAAAGTCATTACTTATTGGTTCTATACTATCTGAAAGCTATGAATTCATTAGGATTAAACTGATAATAAAGGAAATTTGTGATATATATTATATTTTCTAATTGGTGGATCAGTGGTATATCTACATGAATTATAATTTAGTCGTCAACCTGTATAGAATTCACACACACACACACACACACAGAGCATGAGCCTTGAAATAAATGAAGTGTTCTACTTGTTTATTTTTTTTTAATTTTATTTATTTATTTAAGAGAGAGCATGAGCAGTGGGGTAGAGGGAGAAGCAGGCTTCCCACTGAGCAGGGAGCCGGACATGGGGCTTGATCACAACCTGAGCCAAAGGCAGACACCCAACAGACTGAGCCACCCAGGTGCCCGTTTCTATTTGTTTAGACACAATTTTTGTTTGGGTGTATAATGCAACTTTGATTACTTCCAGTCATAAAAATTAAAAATGAATCAGATTCAACTAATTATAAAGATAAAATATACTTAGGATCAATTAAAACCAAATCTACTCTCATAAAACATGATACAGTGATCCAAATCATGGTAATTCCTCAACTCAATTTATATAGATCTAATATCCTAATGCCAAAAAAGATAGTGTAGGAATGATTTGTTATTTGGTGTTGTGAAATAAGAGAGCCTTTGGCTTCGCCCACTGCATCCCATGTGCACTTGACTTTTCAAAGTTTCCTCTATGGCAGTCAACTCAAACGTGTGGTTATAGGCTCTGGATTTGAAATTGGGAGTAGGAATTTACAGGACTGGACATACAAGTGTCCACCCATAATAATTCAATTCATTTTTCCTGAACTAAATAAGTTGAATTGAATCTATCAGGTAATTATTAGGAGGTTAGGATTTAACCACTGGGTTAGTGGGTAAGAGAAGGAAGAAATGTAATTATTAGTACTATTGGAGATTTAGGTATATCTATGTTTTAATATTTGGAATATCAACATTAAAAAAGGTTAATATTTGAAATCACAAGGAAAAAATTAAACTCAGTATGAAAGATTTTAAGTATTTGCTTTAAAATTCATGAGGGGGCTGCCTAGTTGGCCCAGTTCAATTAAGTGTCCGGCTCTTGATTTCAGTTCAGGTCATGATCTCAGGGTTGTGAGATGAAGCCCTGTGTGAGCCCTGCGCTCAACCGGGAGTTGGCTTCTCTCTCTCTCTTTCTCTTTCCCTCTGCCACTCTCCCCTGCTCATGCTCTCTCTCTCTAAAATAAATAAATAAAATCTTTAAAAATAAATAAATAAATAAATAGTGAGCAAATGGCCAAATAATTAATTCAGTACCTAAAACTGTGGATCAAATATCCTAGAAAAATCAAGACTGGGTTAATCAAGCGAAACCAAAGCTTGACATATACACAGGAAGGAATAGCTGAATTATACAGGTTATGGAGATTTTTACCCTATTTAACTAGCCTTAATATCTTAACTTGGAAATGGCTTAACTTGGACTGTTGTCTGCAATAATGTTTTTGAAACTAATATGCAAATGAACTTGTCCCTGGGCACATAATATTTCTCCCCAACTCTGACCCTATTCAACTTCTTGTATTCTTTCAGGTTAGGTATTTTTATCTCTTTTATTACTGTGACAAGACTTTATCCCAGTTAATATCTATAACTGGCCTTTGTGACTCCTTTTTTTCATTAGTTTATATAGGCTCACTTTGATCTTCTTCTCTTTTTAAATGGACGTTAATAATTAGTTTTTCACAGAATTACAAAGAAAATTAACAAGAGAAAACATGAAGTGTATATTATGGTTCCAGGAATATAGTTGGGAGTTTTATTAGGGTGCTAGGCTATGTAGCCAAGTAACTACCCACTTGTCAGTAACCTCATACCACAAATATTTAATGAAAGTCATGAGGGTACAATATTGAGTTCCATACAATTGCCAGTGCTTTAAGCTTGATTGAGCTTCTACTGTCTCATAGCTAGAATATCTGATTGCCAAAAGAAGGGAGGGATAAAAACAAGGCCTTTCACTGCTCCATTTCTGAAGTGAAAACCATCAATTACTTATGAATGGTTAAGAAACTAATCACATAACCCTGCAAAATTATAGGAATGATATTGATAAACAATAGTATGTCTCCCACAGGGATTAAAAGATGTTAGTTATTTTTATTACTCTCTGATGTCTCCTCCCTGCCATTTCAGTTTACTAATCATCCAGAGGTTAGGGATGGATTATGAAATCCTGAAGAATTAAAGGCAAGCTTTTCTTAGAGCAATGGGGTGAAAGGGAAGATATCATGATAACAATGACAATTCTTTGTGTGGAATCACCGAGTGCTCACTTAGAACCTTTGCCTATAAGTTTTGCAGGTAGCTACCTCAGTATTTCTAAACCTACCTTTGACATTCCGTACACAATCTCTCTTGAAATCCTGTTGGCCATTATGTTTTGTTAGTGCTTTTTCTGTGTTATTTATTAATCCTCTTACTTGTACTACCTCACATTAGTCTGAGTGCTGGGATACATAGGTACCTTGAAGTGAGTGATAGTCATGGGCCCAAGGCAGTAGATCCAGAGAAGCAAAATTTCAATGTCTGGAATTGCAGATGTTTTTAAGCACTGATTATAAGATTCAAAATACTTAATTAAAGGCTAAAATAATATTAAATGGTTAAAATAAAACTGATTGAAGTAAAAAAATATATATATCTATAAAATTAAATATAAAGGCAGACATGAAGTTGGGAATTAATATAACCGACAATAGAGATATCCCAAGATATTTCAGCTGAAACAGTTCAACAACCTAACATTTCCCAGCATTAATATACTTGCTTTTGTGTTTAAGTAGACAAGGTTTTAAATAGGTTTACACAAATATACAGTACCTTTTTTTTGGAATGAATATTGAGGCAGTGTCTGTAATATTAAAAAATTAGACTTAGAGGTGTAGTCTATAACCTGTCACCAACCACCCATGCTGCTGCTCTAACAGTCATTATAAAGGGACTTGATAAAAGAGGAGTGTTAATACACATTTCAAAGCCTCCATTTTTTTCTTTCGATAAATATATAACTCCTTGAATTAAGAGAGAAAAGAATCTCTAAATACTTCCCCTGTAATAGTTTAACCAATCACAGCCCCAAGAACTGCATTTTACTCTGTTTCACACTGAAGTTTTATAAAATTTGCTTGCTTCAAACATTTGGATCTTGATATCAAAAATTAGACATGCTTATGTAAATGGAGAACAAACTGAGGGTTGCTGGAGGGGCGGTGGGTGGGGCACGGACTAGATGGGGGGTGGGTATTAAGGAGGGCACTTGTGATGAACACTGGGTGTTATTGTTAAGTGATGAATGATGGAATCTCCAAATTCTACTTCTGAAACCAATACTACACTATATGTTAACTAACTAGAATTTAAACAAAAGCTTAAGAAAATAAATTGACGAAGAGAAATGTTTTATCTTATTTTTAAGTAGCATTTTAGAAACCATGATTTTGAGAGTTTTCTTTTTTCCCCTAAGCTTTAGAACTTCCTGACCATTGCAAATTATTAGTCTTTTGATATATCATTTTGACCAAGCCACTCAGAGTTTTCTAAAGATGGAGACATTATAATAATTGCCATCTGTTTTTCTCTATGAGAAGCTGACTTAGTTGAGCTTAGTTTTAGCTTTCCACAAGTCTTCCAGAATACATTATATTTTTATAAGTTTTCACAGATGGAATAGTTATCTTTATGTAACCAAGAAGAGGTCATAGAAAAGACAATTCATAATTAGATTCAGTTACAAACTGTGTAAGTACATAGATTATTATATTTTTCATCCCTTCAGTCATAATTAGTCTTCTTTGAAACCATAATCGTTCTGAGTCACAGTGGGATCATTTTCAGCCTATATGTGTCCATGCAATATCACATATTATTTCAAGCATGACAATATTTATTTGTCATAGTCACATAGCCATGCTTAGAAAAAAAAGATGACATTCAAATCATTTGAAAATACACGTAGAACACATGCATTAGGGGCCATATATCCTACTTTTTTTTGCAGTAGTCATTCATAAAGTCTTTTTAATATGTGTGTGTTGTTTGAAGAAATAACAGTAGCTGACTATTTCAAAGTTTAGAAATAAATCATTAGATTTTTTCCCATGCACTTATAGGTAGCTATTTTTGTGTAGTTAAAAACACTTAAACAACACTTAATGTTTCTCAGACAATATCTAGGCATATTAACCCATTTAATTAACTCCATGGGATAGGCACTAGTGTTAAACTCATTTTCCAAATGAGATGAGTAGGTACCCAGAGGTTAAACCTTTGTCAAGTAATATAGCAGTGGATGGCAAGGCTGGTACAGTCATTCAGTTCTTCCTTGACCCTGCACTCCACCAAGCTGCCTGTGAAACAAATTTGTGAGACAAATTTGGGAACAAATTCTCAACAAATTTGGGAGAACAATGCCAGAGGCAGTCAGGAGTGATCTCTTGATCTTCACTATAGTACTAAATAAACTTTTCTATCGTAAAATAGTTTAATAATTTATTATATAGTCATGTGTAGACATGTATTAAATATTAACACATGTAACACACATGAGGAAAATTTTAATTCATTTACAATTTGATGCAGACACAATTTCTATCTGCATTGGAGGGCTTAGTCTTTCAGGCCTTCTTTTCTGCACTTGTCAACATATTTTTTTCCTAAATTAATGGAATCATTTTCTTTGTATGTATTTCTTTCACCTAACAAAGTGTTACAGCCATATTTCTATATCATTAAATGACTTTAGAGCACCACACTTAATGGCCAAATAACATTATGTTAATATGAATTTTGAAATTTATTTTTATTCACTTGTTTCTTTGTTGACTATGAGACCAATTTTTGGTATCTCTCCAAATGAATAGATTTCAAGTATTCAGGGAATTCCCGGTGTTTTTAAATTATGCAGTAAAACTAAAAGCATGGATAAATATATGTGGGTTTACCTCCAGGAATAATGAAGTGATATTAGGATACTTCTTTAGATATTAGAAATAAAGTATTGCTTTCTTTTTCTTTTTTTGTTGTTTTTTGTGGGGTCTTTTTGCTTTATTTTTCTATGTTATATATTTTCACAAGAACATTAAGAAAAAGAAAATTTGCTAAAGAAAATATTTTACAGGTTTGACTGCAATCACACAAGAAAAATAAGTGTAAGAAATACTGTGTTGACATGCAATGTCCAAATTAAAATCATTACTAACGTGGCAAAGATATAATGAAGTCCTATACAGATTAATTGCATTGGCAACATATAATGCAGGATACAGTCCAAAAAGCGTTTTAGGTGAATCTTCAGTACAGAGGCTTGTAGTGATTTAGTTTAGAAATAATGAGAAATCACGTTCTGGTAACTTGTGGAGGGTGGAAAAAAGTGGGATACCAGATTTTTTAAAGTGATATTTTGCCAGTGAGTATTTCATCAACTGGAATCTGTCTCTTCTTGTTGGGGAATATTTTCACACTCAGGCTCAATATTGTCAATGCTTAGCACTGAATACAGTGCTCATTAATCCACAGTCCTCTGCACCACTGAGAACAGAGTCCACGATAGCCAGCCCAGGGATGAAATGGCACTTGTCCCCATCTTAGGACATCACACAAGTAGTGAACAGGGTAGGTCCTGCCAAAGTGGGCTTGAGAAGCTCTTGTACAGCCCTCTGACTTTATACTGCTTTAGCTGAAGCACAAGGCTTTTAATTCTGCCAGTAAATATGTAAAATATATGTTTAACGAGAGTTTATAAATGGGACAAAGAAATATGTTTTACATTCTATGTCTAGAGAAAGAGTTGGCACATGGTTTATTATAAATTTTGGTCCAGAAATATCGTTTCTTCTCGCTTATGTATGCAAGCTATATCCACACACATTTCTTTCTATATTTCCTATTAGTGGTTCTGAGAAAGCCATTTAGAAGCCTTTATGTATGGTGTCACTCTATGAAGCTGCCAAGTTTCACTTGATTTTTAAAAAGATCACAAATAGGATTAAGTTTCTATATTTATCCCATCCACATTTTCCTAGCTTCAACTTTTCCTCCCCACAGACACCAAATCCATCATTCTAACTTATTCTTCCCTGTTTTTGACCTCAAGAATCTTTAGAACAGGGAGAAAGAGGTGTTCTAAAAGGAGATAATAGAAAACATTTTATTATGTCTAGTTTCAAGACTGGTCCAGACGTTCAAATGCAATTTCCATATATTTAGTTAATTTAAATAAGGTGAACTATCAGTGACAGATGCCATGCACTTTTTGAGACATCTACATGTTTTCTTTCTTCAGTAAAGCACAGTGAATACTCCATGCCCTTAAGATTAGATTTCCGGGGCGCCTGGGTGGCTCAGTCATTAAGCGTCTGCCTTCGGCTCAGGTCATGATCCCAGGGTCCTGGGATTGAGCCCAGCATCAGGCTCCCTGCTCCGCGGGAGGCCTGCTTCCCTCTCCCACTCCCCCTGCTTGTGTTCCCTCTCTCGCTGTGTCTCTCTCTGTCAAATAAATAAATATAATCTTAAAAAAAAAAAAAAGATTAGATTTCCACTGGTAAATAACTATTTGCTACTGGACAGGTCACTTAAAATGTCTTAATAGAAATTTCTTCATATGTAAATGTAATGCTTTAGAGAAAATACAATTTTTAATACTAAAATTATATGATCCTATTTGAACACAATATTTTATATTTTATAATACTGTTATTCAAATATTAATATTATTTTGTAATTTTGTGTTAACAGCAATGTCACTTAATTTGTATACATTATATATTTTGAAATATATATTTTCAAGATAGGTAATGAAATATAGTTCACTCTACATTTTATTTAATATTTATAAATATGCCTAGTTACTGGCAATGAGATTAAATCTAAACAAATTAACATGAGACACAGTATTAACATTTTTTCCATATTGAAATCTTATGCAGGTTTTCATCCATACATTCACCTGACTGGAAAATATCAGCAGGATTGGAGATGTAGGGCAGAAATACCACTGCTTGTTTCTCTAGGGTCCATTTCAGACATACTAATTGATAGCATTTTTCCTTATTAGCCCAGACGGTGCCTGAATATTTCTCAGCCTGGCACTGCACACAGCTTGTCAACACTCTTCAATCAGAAGTGGACCATTACTTGAAACATTTTCCCTTCCCCTAAACGTATGACCATTATAGACAATTTGGCATCTAGAAGAGTATAAACAAAGCCATTAATATTTCATAATTCAGACATACCTATTGCTACCATTTCTTTCTTGTATTTTTATATTAAGAGGTTCAAATAAAAGGGTACTCCTATCTGTTTTGTTATGATTTAGGATTGTAAAATAACGATAATTTAACTTTTAGTTTTAAATTTAATTGTAAAATATTTCAATCATGTACTATATCTGAAAAAAAAATCTAACATATGGTAGAAAAATCACCCAGATTTAATGAGTGTTATTATTTGACATATTTACTTGAGATTGTTTAGAGGGAGAAAAATGAGACATATTTCTAAACCTCAATCTTTAAACCAATTTCTCCTCCTACTAACATGGTAATTACCATAATAAATTTTGTGTATCATTTTTCTTTTCCTAGACTTACTTTACAGAATTTATGTATGACAACAGTCTCATATGGCATCATCTTATAATTTTGAAACACTTTATAATTGGTATCATATAGTTCCCTGATCTGAACTTTATTTTTCTATACATATTTTTCAAATTAACCCAATTTATATTTGCCTCACAGTGGACAAATTTGAAAGTTTCTCTAGATATAAAGCAGTAAAAAAATATAGCTGTTAGTTTATAGATTCAACTAATTTTTAAATATAGTAGATTTGGCCAAATTGTTCCTCAAAATAATTGTCCAAATTTTCAATTTCATCAGCATTGTATAAGGGTTTTGTTTGTTTTTTTGTGAGTTCTCATGAATAGCTGATATTAAACTATTTAATGATTTTTTGTCCACCATATTGATTTTAAAAATACAGAGTAAATTTTATTTTTGTTGTTTTAATTTATAAGTTTTAAACACAAATGAAGAATAAAATAATAGCTATGAAAATGCTCATGACCTAATTTCAAGAATTAATTATCAAGGCTTTGCCTCAATGGTTTTACCTGAGCTCCTACTGTTTCTGAAATGTTTTTAAAAAAATTCTAGACATCATCTTATTTCCAACATCAACATGTTTCAGTATACATGATCAAAAAAATGGTTTTATATAACCACAAAGAAACTTCTATAACTAACAAAATCCACAATGTTTTTTATCATCTCAAGATATTGAATTATCATATTGGATTTTCACAAATCCATAAAAAATATAAATATAAAAATAGGTTTGTACAAATTAAGTTCTAGACAACGTCCTTATTTTACACTTGTTCTTTTGTGTTTTAAGTATCTTTTAATCTAAAACAGTATCTTCCCTAAAATCCCTCACTTTTTTTCCTAGATGAATGAAAATATAATCTAAAATTGACACAAATACATTTACCCAACATTATAATTACACTTCACACCACTGTTAGTGATAGTTTTCCATATTTAAGTTTCAAATATTCAACATAAGAATGAAATTCATCTTTAATTCTCACCTCAGTTGAAGTTCTTCATGGCCTTCATTAAGTAAATATATAACAAAGAAAACATCTGCTTGAAGGAACTCAGAGGCACCACAGTATCCCCATTTATAACAATGTGCTTTCTTAATTAGGTGTTTTTTTTTTTTTCTCTCTCTTTTTTTTTTTATTCTTATGTTAATCCCCATACATTACATCATTAGTTTTAGATGAAGTGTTCCATGATTCATTGTTTGTGCATAACACCCAGTGCTCCATGCAGAATGTGCCCTCCTCAATACCCACCACCAGGCTAACACATCCTCCCACCCCCCACCCCTCTAGAACCCTGTTTGTTTTTCAGAGTCCATCGTCTCTCATGGTTCGTCTACCCCTCCAATTTCCCCCGCTACATTCTTCCCCTCCCGCTACCTTCTTCTTCTTTTTTTTTTTTCTTAACATATATTGCATTATTTGTTTCAGAGGTACAGATCTGAGATTCAACAGTCTTGCACAATTTACAGCGCTTACCAGAGCACATACCCTCCCCAGTGTCTATCACCCAGTCACCCCATCCTTCCAACCCCACCCCCCCACTCCAGCAACCCTCAGTTTGTTTCCTGAGATTAAGAATTCCTCATATCAGTGAGATCATATGATACATGTCTTTCTCTGTTTGACTTATTTCACTCAACATAATACCCTCCAGTTCCATCCACGTCGTTGCAAATGGCAAGATCTCATTCCTTTTGATGGCTGCATAGTATTCCATTGTATATATATACCACATCTTCTTTATCCATTCATCTGTTGATGGACATCTTGGCTCTTTCCACACTTTGGCTATTGTGGACATTGCTGCTATAAACATCGGGGTGCACGTACCCCTTCGGATCCCTACTTTTGTATCTTTGGGGTAAATACCCAGTAGTGCAATGGCTGGATCATATGGTAGCTCTATTTTCAACTTTTTGAGGAACCGCCATACTGTTTTCCAGAGTGGCTGCACGAGCTTGCATTCCCACCAACAGTGTAGGAGGGTTCCCCTTTCTCCGCATACCCGCCAACATCTGTCATTTCCTGACTTGTTAATTTTAGCCATTCTGACTGGTGTGAGGTGGTATCTCATTGAGGTTTTGATTTGGATTTCCCTGATGCCGAGCGATATTGAGCACTTTTTCATGTGTCTGTTGGCCGTTTGGATGTCTTCTTTGGAAAAATGTCTGTTCATGTCTTCTGCCCATTTCTTGATTGGATTCTTTGTTCTTTGGGTGTTGAGTTTGATGAGTTCTTTATAGATTTTGGATACTAGCCCTTTATCTGATATGTCATTTGCAAATATCTTCTCCCATTCTGTCGGTTGTCTTTTGGTTTTGTTGACTGTTTCCTTTGCTTTGCAAAAGCTTTTTATCTTGATGAAGTCCCAATAGTTCATTTTTGCCCTTGCTTCCCTTGCCTTTGGCGATGTTTCTAGGAAGAAGTTGCTTCGGCTGAGGTCAAAGAGGTTGCTGCCTGTGTTCTCCTTTAGGATTTTGATGGACTCCTGTCTCACATTGAGGTCTTTCAACCATTTGGAGTCTATTTTTGTGTGTGGTGTAAGGAAATGGTCCAGTTTCATTCTTCTGCATGTGGCTATCCAATTTTCCCAACACCATTTGTTGAAGAGACTGTCTTTTTTCCATTGGACATTCTTTCCTGCTTTGTCAAGATGAGTTGACCATAGAGTTGAGGGTCCATTTCTGGGCTCTCTATTCTGTTCCATTGATCTATGTGTCTGTTTTTGTGCCAGTACCATGCTGTCTTGATGATGACAGCTTTGTAATAGAGCTGGAAGTCCGGAATTGTGATGCCGCCGGCTTTGCTTTTCTTTTTCAACATTCCTCTGGCTATGCGGGGTCTTTTCTGGTTCCATACAAATTTTAGGATTATTTGTTCCATTTCTTTGAAAAAAGTGGATGGTATTTTGATGGGGATTGCATTGAATGTGTAGATTGCTCTAGGTAGCATTGACATCTTCACAATATTTGTTCTTCCAATCCATGAGCATGGAACGTTTTTCCATTTCTTTGTGTCTTCCTCAATTTCTTTCATGAGTATTTTATAGTTTTCTGAGTACAGATTCTTTGTCTCTTTGGTTAGATTTATTCCTAGGTATCTTATGGTTTTGGGTGCAATTGTAAATGGGATCGACTCCTTAATTTCTCTTTCTTCTGTCTTGTTGTTGGTGTATAAGAATGCCACTGACTTCTGTGCATTGATTTTATATCCTGCCACTTTACTGAATTCCTGTATGAGTTCTAGCAGTTTTGGGGTGGAGTCTTTTGGGTTTTCCACATAAAGTATCATATCATCTGCAAAGAGTGAGAGTTTGACTTCTTCCTTGCCAATTTGGATGCCTTTGATTTCTTTTTGTTGTCTGATTGCTGTGGCTAGGACTTCCAATACTATGTTGAATAGCAGTGGTGATAGTGGACATCCCTGCCGCGTTCCTGACCTTAGGGGGAAAGCTCTCAGTTTTTCCCCATTGAGAATGATATTCGCTGTAGGTTTTTCATAGATGGATTTTACGATATTGAGGTATGTACCCTCTATCCCTATACTCTGAAGAGTTTTGATCAAGAAAGGATGCTGTACTTTGTCAAATGCTTTTTCTGCATCTATTGAGAGGATCATATGATTCTTGTTCTTTCTTTTGTTAATGTATCACATTGATTGATTTGCGGATGTTGAACCAACCTTACAGCCCAGGGATAAATCCCACTTGGTCATGGTGAATAATCCTTTTAATATACTGTTGGATCCTTTTGGCTAGTATTTTGGTGAGAATTTTTGCATCCATGTTCATCAGGGATATTGGTCTGTAATTCTCCTTTTTGATGGGGTCTTTGTCTGGTTTTGGGATCAAGGTAATGCTGGCCTCATAAAAGGAGTTTGGAAGTTTTCCTTCCATTTCTATTTTTTGGAACAGTTTCAGAAGAATAGGTATTAATTCTTCTTGAAATGTTTGGTAGAATTCCCCTGGGAAGCCATCTGGCCCTGGGCTTTTGTTTTTTGGGAGATTTTTGATGACTGCTTCAATTTCCTTAGTGGTTATAGGTCTGTTCAGGTTTTCTATTTCATTCTGGTTCAGTTTTGGTAGTTGGTACATCTCTAGGAATGCATCCATTTCTTCCAGGTTATTTAATTTGCTGGCATAGAGTTGCTCATAATATGTTCTTATAATTGTTTGTATTTCTTTGGTGTTGGTTGTGATCTCTCCTCTTTCATTCATGATTTTGTTGATGTGGGTCATTTCTCTTCTCTTTTTGATAAGTCTGGCCAGGGGTTTATCAATCTTGTTAATTCTTTCAAAGAACCAGCTCCTAGTTTCGTTGATCTGTTCTACTGTTCTTTTAGTTTCTATTTCATTGATTTCTGCTCTGATCTT